>NC_083576.1:57936637-58236637 GCF_027579695.1 Neoarius graeffei
TTTGTCCAATAACCGTCTTGCATTTTGATATTGAAAAGCGCATAGCTCCCAAATGCCATTGAAGTCCACTGAGGCTGGGCTGCATCGCGCTGTCACGAGGGGGAAAAACTCACGCACACATTAGGCGAACTGGGGAAAGTTATAACGGAATGATTTCGCACTGTAGTTGGGTTGAGCACATATATTTCTATGATTCTGGATCTGAAATAGCAATGTTATAAGGTCGGCTATAACATAAGCCTAGCGCAATTCATCCTACACGATGTTCGTCATTTTTAGAGGAGGCTGAGCCTCCCACGTTGTCTTAGAGCAATCGCCCATGGTATGTATATGGTATCAGAAAACAATTTTATTTATAAGCAGTAGCCACATGTACCCATTGGGTACCTATGTTTTTTTTTTTTAAATAGAGTTGTTGTGCTGTCATGTTTCATGGGTAGTCACGGTGTAGTCATTGGTTACCTGACCTTTTTTTTTAAAAAAAAAAAAAATACAGATTAAAATATTATCATCCACCCATTTTTTTTTTAACCGATCAAGTTCTACACAACAGAAAACTGTTTCTTGGTGCAAGGGATACAGACTTCACCAAAAAAGGAAAAAAAGAAAAAAAAGATACAGAAAAGAAACAAACATAGAGAAGAGCATGGCATTGCTGACCAGACCTAACCAAATAGCAATCTATTTTTGGCTAAGCAGCACTATACACTACTGTGCTTTTTTTTGGCTCAGCACATGTTTTTTCCTCATAAATTTTGTTTGTTTCTTTCTATTTGGTTTTCAATACCAGAATGTGTTTTTAAATACAATGACACCATGAAACCATGAAATCTAGGTTATGAGATCATGAACATTCCGATCATAATGCCTCGATTTATCTATCAGTCCTCTTTCATGAGGTTATGCCCGGAAGATAAATGTGGCCATTTTATTTCTGGCTTTTTAAAGATTATGAACCGTGAACTCACCATATCAGTGTCTGAAACAGGCCCAAAACTGGTGACGTAGATATCAGTCTTCACTGTGGTGACCCGATCTGAAAAAAATGAATGAGGACAGATGAAAAGAATAATTTTATAATGCAATTTTTGTGAACTGTTAAAAAAATAATCACTAAGATATAAATTTTAACACGTCTGCATGTTGCTTCAGTGAATAGGGAAAATTCTACAGGCATATTTTTTTACCTTGAGTTTATTTTCTATATATCTATCCACGGCGGCACGGTGGTGTAGTGGTTAGCGCTGTCGCCTCACAGCAAGAAGGTTCTGGGTTTGAGCCCCGTGGCCGGCGAGGGCCTTTCTGTGCGGAGTTTGCATGTTGTCCACGTGGGTTTCCTCCGGGTGCTCCGGTTTCCCCCACAGTCCAAAGACATGCAGGTTAGGTTAACTGGTGACTCTAAATTGACCGTAGGTGTGAGTGTGAATGGTTGTCTGTGTCTATGTGTCAGCCCTGTGATGACCTGGTGACTTGTCCAGGGTGTACCCCGCCTTTTGCCCGTAGTCAGCTGGGATAGGCTCCAGCTTGCCTGCGACCCTGTAGAACAGGATAAAGTGGCTAGAGATAATGAGATGAGATAAGATATCTATCCACACTGTCTATATTCTCATGTGAAATGAAAAAGACGTCTTGGAGTACTTGTGCGTACACCTCAATGCTGTCTTTTCTGGTTTTTGAGTCTCTGCCACTGAAGGACTTTTTATCTGTCTTGCTTCTATTTTGGTGATTGTCATTAAATAGCTATTTCTCTTTCTTTTTTATGTCTGGCTTTCTGTGTCATTCTGTTCGCCCTTGCTCCTGTTTATGCCTGGCTGACTCAGAAAGCTCCTTGCTTGGCTTTTTGTTCTCTCGGTGGCAGCTGTTCAGACTTCGATGTGGATTGTTGAGTGTTGCTCATTAATACTAAACAACACGCTATCAAAAAGACCTCTGGCATCTTGATCAGGCTCAGAGTCCTCGGTCAAATTCAGGTCTACATTCTGTGTACACAGAAGATAATAGAAGTTATTCTATCCACATTCACTGGATATGAGCAATCGTGTGCTCTGTCTACTCTATTACTAGGATGTCAGCTCATATATTGTGAGTAGAGAAAAACAAAATGGCAGCACGCATCAGGTCAGATATATCACTTAGTTATCAATATTTAAAAGAAACAGAAATAGCTAAAAGAATATAATCCCCCCTCCCCGGATATCTCCTGTTCCAGACTCCAGCCCAGTCGGTGGCAGTAATGCACCTTTAAGCTGGTTGCCGACCGCCAAAAAAACCCCTAAAGAAGTAAAAAATGGCAGTGCGTGTTGGTGAACCAACCAAGGATGAAATAAAAACTCGATTCAAAAACAAACCCCCCAAAAATACAATAAAAAAGCGTCAAAATATGGAATGAAAGTATTTCATGGTAAGAACATATTTTTTTTATTTTTCAAGAATTATTACTGGATTTTTCACAAATTGCTACTGTCATTTCACCGGTTTGTTTACATTCTAAGCGGAAATGATTTTGACGGACGTTTCGTATAAAGTTTTTATTGATCGAATTTGCAAAAATAAAAATACTCTGTTTCTCAAAATCCAGTGAATGTGGATAGAATAAAACAGTTATTACACTCAATCTCGTCGTACTCGGTGCTACGTGCCTCGTCGGCTATCAGCTCATGTTTGACTCGATTTCGTGGAATAACTGTTAATTATTCACTGACTAGACGTGTGAAAGATGTACCACCTAAAAATGATGAATATCTAATGATGTAGTTTACCAGAGAATGCTACTGTAAGTTACTAATAAGAACGTTCAAACAAAAGGTTGACTTCTATGCAGAAATAATCTTTCAGTTTTCTTTGCAAGTCCATATGTGCACAAAAAGTATGAAAAAAAATTCAATAGTATTGTTTGAAACACATATACTTAAATCAAAAGCAGGTGCCCTGAAGGGATTGGAGATAATTTACTGTTTAAAATTGAGTCGTGCATTCAGAGCCCCAGGATAATGTTCTGGTTTATTAATAGATATGTACTGTAGGTTGGTTAATTCATCTCAGAGGGAGGAAAGAATGCTGCTTCCAAAGACCTAGCTTTGCCTTGGTGTCCCCCTTTGCCCTGAATTTCATGCGTTAAAGGAACAGTCCACCGTACTTCCATAATGAAATATGCTCTTATCTGAATTGAGACGAGCTGCTCCGTACCTCTCCGAGCTTTGCGCGACCTCCCAGTCAGTCAGACGCGCTGTCACTCCTGTTAGCAATGTAGCTAGGCTCAGTATGGCCAATAGTATTTTTTGGGGCTGTAGTTAGATGCGACCAAACTCTTCCGCGTTTTTCCTGTTTACATAGGTTTATATGACCAGTGATATGAAACAAGTTCAGTTACACAAATTGAAACGTAGCGATTTTCTATGCTATGGAAAGGCCGCACTATAATGACAGGCGTACTAACACCTTCTGCGCGCTTCGACAGCGCATTGATATCTGAGCTCCGTATCAATGCGCTGTCGAAGCGCGCAGAAGGTACGCCTGTCATTATAGTGCAGACTTTCCATAGCATAGAAAATCGCTACGTTTCAATTTGTGTAACTGAACTTGTTTCATATCACTGGTCATATAAACCTATGTAAACAGGAAAAACACAGAAGAGTTTGGTCGCATCTAACTACAGCCCCAAAAAATACCATTGGCCATGCTGAGCCTAGCTACATTGCTAACAAGAGTAACAGCGCGTCTGACTGACTGGGAGGTCGCGCAAAGCTCGGAGAGGTACGGAGCAGCTCGTCTCAATTCAGATAAGAGCATATTTCATTATGGAAGTACGGTGGACTGTTCCTTTAAAGTGCTTCAAAATACACAATTCCATCACAGTGCACTATTTGCAAGACTAACATTAACTCATACATTCAGAGAACCTCTCGCCTTCAAGTCTCTGCACTCTGTCCTTTTTTTAATGGAAAACATGATGAGAATGATTGCAGTGGTCACAGATGCAGACATTAAACAAGGAAGTAGGAAAGAAATTAAAACACCAGCCAATCTAATAAAAACACCTTTACACCTGTTTAATCATGCAAATATCCTGTCAGCCAATTATGTGGTAGAAGCTCAATCATACAAAATCATGCATATCCAAGTTCAGCATTTTAGTCAATGTTCACATCAAACATCAGAATGGGGAAAACAAACAAACAAACAAACAAACAAACAAACAAAACCTAACAACAACAACAACAACAACAACAACAACATGTGATCTCAGTGTCATAAAACATGGTTGTTGGTGCCAGATGGGCTAGTTTGAGTGTTTCAGAGCAATGTACAGTGGTGCTTGAAAGTTTGTGAACCCTTTAGAATTTTCTATATTTCTGCACAAATATGACCTAAAACATCATCAGATTTTCACACAAGTCCTAAAAGTAGATAAAGAGAACCCAGTTAAACAAATGAGACAAAAATATTATACTTGGTCATTTATTTATTGAGGAAAATGAGCCAATATTACATATCTGTGAGTGGCAAAAGTATGTGAACCTTTGCTTTCAGTATCTGGTGTGACCCCCTTGTGCAGCAATAACTGCAACTAAACGTTTCCGGTAACTGTTGATCAGTCCTGCACACTGGCTTGGAGGAATTTTAGCCTGTTCCTCCGTACAGATCAGCTTTAACTCTGGGATGTTGGTGGGTTTCCTCACATGAACTGCTCGCTTCAGGTCCTTCCACAACATTTCCATTGGATTAAGGTCAGGACTTTGACTTGGCCATTCCAAAACATGAACTTTATTCTTCTTTAACCATTCTTTGGTAGAACGACTTGTGTGCTTAGGGTTGTTGTCTTGCTGCATGAGCCACCTTCTCTTGAGATTCAGTTCATGGACAGATGTCCTGACATTTTCCTTTAGAATTTGCTGGTATAATTCAGAATTCATTGTTCCAGCAATGATGGCAAGCCGTCCTGGCCCAGATGCAGCAAAACAGGCCCAAATCATGATACTACCACCACCATGTTTCACAGATGGGATAAGGTTCTTATGCTGGAATGCAGTGTTTTCCTTTCTCCAGACATAATGCTTCCCATTGAAACCAAAAAAGTTCTATTTTGGTCTCATCCGTCCACAAAACATTTTTCCAATAGCCTTCTGGATTGTCCACATGATCTTTAGCAAACTACAGACGAGCAGCAATGTTCTTTTTGGAGAGCAGTGGCTTTCTCCTTGCAACCCTGCCATGCACACCGTTGTTGTTCAGTGTTCTCCTGATGGTGGACTCATGAACATTAGCCAATGTGAGAGAGGCCTTCAGTTGCTTAGAAGTTACTCTGGGGTCCTTTGTGACCTTGTCGACTATTACACGCCTTGCTCTTGGAGTGATCTTTGTTTGTCGACCACTCCTGGGGAGGGTAACAATGGTCTTGAATTTCTTCCATTTGTACACAATCTGTCTGACTGTGGATTGGTGAAGTCCAAACTCTTTAGAGATGTTTTTGTAACCTTTTCCAGCCTGATGAGCATCACAATGCTTTTTCTGAGGCCTCAGAAATCTCCTCAATATGTAATATTGGATCATTTTCCTCAATAAATAAATGACAAAGTATAATATTTTTGTCACACTTGTTTAACTGGGCTCTGTTTATCTACTTTCAGGACTTTGTGAAAATCTGATGATGTTTTAGGTCATATTTATGCAGAAATATAGAAAATTCTAAAGGGTTTGCAAACTTTCAAGCACCACTGTATGTTCCTCCACACACTGCAAAATTCTCAGAGTTAATTTCCCAGTGTTAGGCAAAAGTGTTAAAATATAGAGTTGAAATGATACTGTAAAAAGTTGATTTAACTGTGAAGGAGTCAATTGTGTCTTTAGGAAGTGTTAAATTAACATTGCAGAGATTGTGACAAAATAAACACCAGCATAGTGTTAAAATTGACTCTCTCAGAGAAACACTATAAAATTTGCTGTGCACCTCCCAGACAGTTATCACATGGGCTCACATTTCACTAGCCATGGGTTACTTGGGCATTTAAAGGCACATACCAGCTACTCAGGGCCAAATACTAGTGGCCCCACATGCTCATCAATGTGCATAACTATGTCTTGTCCTGCACCAAATGTGCCCATGCCAGGCTAGAACCTATGCCCAGATGAAAGCCTATGTTTGTCACTGAGCCCATGCCTGAGTCCAAGCCCATGTCCATGCTTCAGTCCAAGCCCATGTCCAAGTTCATACCCATGCTAACACCAGAGCCCATGTCAAGGTCAGAGCCCATGCCTGAGTCCAAGCCCATGTCAAGATCAGAGTCCATGCCTGAGTCCAAGCCCATGTCCATGCTTGAGTCCAAGCCCATGTCCAAGTTCATACCCATGCTAACACCAGAGCCCATATCAAGGTCAGAGTCCATGCCTGTGTCTAAGCCCATGTCCAAGTTCTTTCCCATGCTAATGCCAGAGCAGTGCTTTGAGGGAACTTCGTCCAGCTCCAGGTCCTCATTCCCGTGGCTGACCAAGGAGGTTTTTAGCTCCTGGAGGGAGCTAGTTGGGGAGGGGCATGGGGGGGGGGGGGGGGGGGTCTGTCACATCCATGCGAATTTGTGTTCTGAGCATGCAACACATGCCACAAGGACTAATTACCATGCACCTGTTCTGGATTAGAGCGCAATCACAGTGTGCGCTTATAAGGACTCTCACTACATGCAGACTTTGCGAAGTATACATGCAGTACCTTGCATCTCACATTGCTAAGCCTTGTATCTATGTCCCGCTTCTCTGGTTGTGACTTTGTTTTGTTTATTTGGAGTCTGCCTTTCGCCTTACCTCTGATACACTGCTTGCGCCTTGTATGACCCTTGCCTGCAGAATACACTCTGCTTTTGCTTTATGTTTTGAATCCGTATGCCTGCCTGTTTGTTAATAAACTCTTCCTGCATTTACATCTGTTCATCCGCCTCATTACATGACACTGCTGTGCATGAAAATCCCAGGAGATCAACAGTTTCTGGCACCAACACCCACAACATGGTCAGTCATTGACCAGTATCTGCATGATTTTTATGCATTGTGTTGCTGCCACATGATTGGATGATTAGATAACTGACTGTGCAGTTGCTTATTTGTCAGATGTCACCACAAAGACTTAAAAACTTTGAGGTTTATATGTTAAGTTACATGTAGGTATGTGAACATCAGGTCATCCAATCACTGCTCACCCAGTTCACTGCTGCTGGTCGGGTTTGGATCACACGCATTACCATGATTTAACTTAAAGGAACAGTCCACCGTATTTCCATAATGAAATATGCTCTTATCTGAATTGAGACGAGCTGCTCCGTACCTATCCGAGCTTTGCGCGACCTCCCAGTCAGTCAGACGCAGTCAGACGCGCTGTCACTCCTGTTAGCAATGTAGCTAGGCTCAGTATGGCCAACGGTATTTTTTGGGTCTGTAGTTAGATGCGACCAAACTCTTCCGCGTTTTTCCTGTTTACATAGGTTTATATGACCAGTGATATGAAACAAGTTCAGTTACACAAATTGAAATGTAACGATTTTCTATGCTATGGAAAGTCCGCACTATAATGACAGGCGTACTAACACCTTCTGCGCGCTTCGGCAGCGCATTGATACGGAGCTCAGATATCAATGCGCTGCCGAAGCGCGCAAAAGGTGTTAGTACGCCTGTCATTATAGTGCGGACTTTCCATAGCATAGAAAATCGCTACGTTTCAATTTGTGTAACTGAACTTGTTTCATATCACTGGTCATATAAACCTATGTAAACAGGAAAAACGCGGAAGAGTTTGGTCGCATCTAACTACAGCCCCAAAAAATACCGTTGGCCATACTGAGCCTAGCTACATTGCTAACAGGAGTGACAGCGCGTCTGACTGCGTCTGACTGACTGGGAGGTCGCGCAAAGCTCGGATAGGTACGGAGCAGCTCGTCTCAATTCAGATAAGAGCATATTTCATTATGGAAATACGGTGGACTGTTCCTTTAAGTCTAGTTTTAGAGCTGTATTTTAGAACCACTCAGAGTACAACCTGTATGGATAACATCATCCACAAAGTCCTCCATCATGTTGTCTTTCTTTCTTTTTTTTGTAAACAGATGTAGACGTGAATGAAGTTGCTGAAATTTTGGTTCATCCAAAAATTATTGAGGCATTATATGAAGAGAAGTTTTAATAGTGTCAAATCTCATTTTATTTGTTCAGTAATACATTTGTCTGTATCACTTGTTATGTTCAAGTAATTTGGAGCATTATCACAGTTTCTGAAGTTCATACAAATTGGATGTGTTGACAGAAGTTGCAGAAATCTGGCTGGAGTTTACCACTGAAATGGTTCAGTAAAGCATGATTGATATTACCTATATCATGCATTTATGTTTTTGTGGTAGTTTATGTTGTTTACATTTATGTTGATTTTCAGTCAAATTTATAAAAATGGTGAGAAGATGATTGGCAATTTTGACAAGGATCATCTATTCACTGGTGAAAAAAGTTTCATTCAAAAAGTCCAAGTAGTATGGAAGTTACAGTGTCTTGCAAAGGAATTCATCCCCCTTCATGCACCTACGGTCAGTTTAGCGCCACCAGTTAACCTAACCTGCATGTCTGTGGACTGTGGGGGAAACCGGAGCACCCCCACACAGACACGGGGAGAACATGCAAACTCCACACAGAAACATCCGCCAGCCACTGGGCTCAAACCCAGAACCATCTTGCTGTGAGGCGACAGTGCTAACCACTACATGACCGTGCCACCTAGTCATCATTAGTGATTAATTAATAAATTACTTGCCATAATTTCCAAGGACTTTAAATCTTCAAATTACCTGGTACCTCTTTTTATTTTATTGAGCTATGCCAAAAAGATTTAGAAGTTATAACATTTAGAAGGGTATCTTTCTACGAAATTGGTCACTCTCTCTGCTCATTTTCCTTTATTTTTTTATGTCGAACAATTGACCAAAATTAGCCTGATTTTTCAACATTCATCATGGCATAACCTTGTTCATATTTGTTCATGACTTTTTGACCTATTACATGCAACTACATTATTTGTTCTGGGACGGTTCAGCCTTGAGCTCACTCAGCTGAGGATCAGATTAACACACAATACAGTACCACAAAACACTCACTCACTTCTGACACAATCAAAATAGACATTCAATACCTTCTATATACTTGTAAATTGGTCTGGTGTTTCTGTAACATAGCAAAACATCAAATGGGTGTGTTTTTCAATGATTCCATTTCCAGCGTTGGTACGTTTTTAATGCTGGTAAACAGAAACAATTTGAACTATGTTATCTGTCTCCATCTAGATTATCTTCTGTCATATCCTCCACCTGCTACAGGTCACAGTTCTGGTGTATTCTTCAAGGTGGTGTATGTGACTGAATATGAAGCGGCAGGGTTGTGCTTGAAAAAGGCCACAGTCCAGGGAGCTTACTGTAGTACTGTAGCATGAGGATCTATCCAGATGGGATGTGTTTATATGGAGCCTTGTCTGCCGGGAAATCCTCTAGCCTGGAGTCTCTCTCTTATAGATGAGATGTGTTCACATATTCAGCAGCTTACACCACATGACAGCAATTTGACTCTGACAGGTTGACACTGGAGGTGCACAGTTTATTTTTTTCCAACTCCCATTTTTCTCTCCCTCTCTCTCTCTTGCAGCTTTCCCAACATCTGTTTTTTCCCCCTCTTGTTTAGAAACAACAATGAAACTCCGTTACTGTAACACTACCTGTTATTTCATTTGACATAACCAAGACAAAAGACAGCCGTATGTAGTTTTTCAGCCCTGGCTGTCTTTGAAGTCTTGCACATCTCTCATGCTGTGATATAAAGTGCACTACTGTATATGCATGTACACATACATATACTGGGAAACATTTCTGTCTACAATTGAGCACTCAGCAGGTTTGGCATTTACAACAATGTAAACCACATTTCAACAACAAAGAGGTTTATCGTGCGTCTCTTCTTTCATCCAAGATCACTGGAGTGTAGACGAGGCTATACTTTCACCTTCAACACAGTCAATGATCTCTTGAGGACAAAATAATAATCAAGAGATCTGTTTATGCTGCACCTGGATGTGCCTTTTATTAGGGCATTAAATCCTCAATATAATAGCAATAAACCTGTTCCTTCAGACAGTGAGAAATAGCCTCTGGCTGATCATTAAATGAGCTAAAGTTAATCAGACTCAACCTTATGATAACAATAGCAGGATGTCTGGTTCAATGAGGATGGAGCAATATTTACAGTAGTGGCTGGGATGACGGTCAGGAAAGAATACTAGATCTCGCCGCACAACGGGTCTTTGAAATGATAGTGAGGGAAACCAAGCAGCAATAAAAAAAGAAGCTAACATTATTAATTTTACATTTTTGTATTCAGTTTTCATCTCACCAGTGTTGACTGTTGCCAGCTAATTCATACCAGCTATGGATTCAAAGTACTTTTCCCAGAGAATTTCAGCTGATTGAGACAATGACATTACACATTTAAAATCTGAATTATTGGAGACACTAATGCCTTGTGGAATTGTTGCTCCATTTCCATGCACAGCTTATTGGTGTGTGTGTGTGTGTGTGTGTGTGTGTGTGTGTGTGTGTGTGTGTGTGTGTGTGTGTGTGTGTGTCAGAGCAAGAGAGAGAGAGAGAGAGAAAAAAGTCTTCATGTGGCACACATCTAGGTCATTCTGTTACACTATAATGGCATGTTATTATATGCTGTATATAATATTAGCTTGATATTAGCTCTTGGTGGACTTGTGAAATGCACTCCAACATACAATCACGATATGATTTATTTTCAAGCATTGCGTTGAGTTCAGTTTCACAAAAAGCAATAATTGATTCTGCTAAGGCTTTGGGATCTGTCTTCAACACAACCCCATATTGATCAACCAGTCAATACAAAGCTCTTTAGCAGTCTTGGGAGAGGTTTCATCCATTCAAAAGCACAGCAAATAGTAGATAATGATCCTGCACGTTATTTCTTATGTGGTCAGAAATCAAATGTCACATTGAAATACAGACTCAAAGAACCATGGTTATATTATATATGTTTAGAAATTTATCTTTAAAAGATTTATGAAGCAGCAAATTCACCCACCAAACCTCCTCCTCCCTCTCCTTTAGCCTTTGCAGGGTCTGAAGGAGATGGGTGGTGGCATAGTAAATTCCTATACACTTCCTCCTGAATGCATTCCATGGTAGAAATTCTGGCTAATGAATGATTTCATAAAACTCATGAAACATTTGGTTTTGTTCAGTGCTTCCACACTCAGATGACCTATGACCGGGTGAAGTAAACTAATCTCTGAATAAGTTATTGATTTTCTCTATATGCTGACAGATATACGATATACTATGCCACCGTCAAAGTAAGACTCAGCCTTGAATGGTGTTAACATTCACTTGAGTTCAGTTGGGATCTCTATATTTGAATACAGTATATCAATGTACAATGTTCATTCCATACTTGTTGATGCTCATCGGCTCACTGATATTGGACAGCTGAAAATTGGCAAAAGACTTGCCAACATTTTTCCATTCTTCAACATTCCAATTTTGATGAGTGTTTGTCCATGGCAGCCTCAGGTTCCTGTTCTTGACTGACTGGAGAGGAACCCAATGTGCTGTTGTATCAGATATGCCTCAAAGTTCAATGTGTTGTGTGTTCTGAAATGCTTTTCTGGTTACCATGGACATAAAGAGTGGTTATTTGAGTTACTATATACTTCCTGTCAGTTTGAACCAGTCTGGACATTCTCATCAACAAGGTGTTTCCACCTGCAGAATTGTTACTCACTGGTGTTTTTATTGTTGTTGTTGTTGTCGTCGTCATCATTGTTCTTTGCCCCCACACCATTCTGAGTAAATCCTAAAATCCCAGCTGATTAGCAGTTTCTGAAATACTCAAACCAGCCTGTCTAGCACCAACAACCATGCCACAGTCAAAGTCAATGAGATCACATTTTGGTCACTGAACGTCATCGAGATCACATTGTTAATATGAACATTAAACGAAGTCCATCATGTGTATTGGCGTGATTTTTTTTTCACATGATGCTGCTGCCTCATGATTGGCTGATTTTTCTTATTAAAGAGGCTGACATGCATTCATACAGTGGTGCTTGAAAGTTTGTGAACCCTTTAGAATTTTCTCTATTTCTGCATAAATATGACCTAAAACATCATCAGATTTTCACACAAGTCCTAAAAGTAGATAAAGAGAACCCAGTTAAACAAATGAGACAAAAAATATTCTACTTGGTCATTTATTTATTGAGGAAAATGATCCAATATTACATATCTGTGAGTGGCAAAAGTATGTGAACCTCTAGGATTAGCAGTAAATTTAAAGGTGAAATTAGAGTCAGGTGTTTTCAATCAATGGGATGACAATCAGGTGTGAGTGGGCACCCTGTTTTATTTAAAGAACAGGGATCTATCAAAGTCTGATCTTCACAACACGTTTGTGGAAGTATATCATGGCACGAACAAAGGAGATTTCTGAGGACCTCAGAAAAAGCGTTGTTGATGCTCATCAGGCTGGAAAAGGTTACAAAACCATCTCTAAAGAGTTTGGACTCCACAAATCTACAGTCAGACAGATTGTGTACAAATGGAGGAAATACAAGACCATTGTTACCCTCCCCAGGAGTGGTCGACCAGCAAAGATCACTCCAAGAGCAAGGCGTGTAATAGTTGGCGAGGTCACAAAAGACCCCAGGGTAACTTCTAAGCAACTGAAGGCCTCTCTCACATTGACTAATGTTAAGGTTCATGAGTCCACCATCAGGAGAACACTGAACAACAATGGTGTGCATGGCAGGGTTGCAAGGGGAAAGCCACTGCTCTCCAAAAAGAACATTGCTGCTCGTCTGCAGTTTGCAAAAGATCACGTGGACAAGCCAGAAGGTTATTGGAAAAATGTTTTGTGGACGGATGAGACCGAAATAGAACTTTTTGGTTTAAATGAGAAGCGTTATGTTTGGAGAAAGGAAAGCACTGCATTCTAGCATCAGAACCTTATCCCATCTGTGAAACATGGTGGTGGCAGGATCATGGTTTGGGCCTGTTTTACTGCATCTGGGCCAGGACGGCTTGCCATCATTGATGGAACAATGAATTCTGAATTATACCAGCGAATTCTAAAGGAAACTGTCATGACATCTGTCCATGAAGTGAATCTCAAGAGAAGGTGGATCATGCAGCAAGACAACAACCCTAAGCACACAAGTCGTTCTACCAAAGAATGGTTAAAGAGGGATAAAGTTAATGTTTTGGAATGGCCAAGTCGAAGTCCTGACCTTAATCCAATGGAAATGTTGTGGGAGGACCTGAAGTGAGCAGTTCATGTGAGGAAACCCACCAACATCCCAGAGTTTAAGCTGTTCTGTACAGAGGAATGGGCTAAAATTCCTCCAAGCCGGTGTGCAGGACTGATCAACAGTTACTGGAAATGTTTAGTTGCAGTTATTGCTGCACAAGGGGGTCACACCAGATACTGAAAGCAAAGGTTCACATACTTTTGCTAGTCCCAGATATGTAATATTGGATCATTTTCCTCAATAAATAAATGACCAAGTATAATATTTTTGTCTCATTTCTTTAACTGGGTTCTCTTTATCAACTTTTAGGACTTGTGTGAAAATCTGATGATGTTTTAGGTCATATTTATGCAGAAATATAGAAAATTCTAAAGGGTTCACAAACTTTCAAGCACCACTGTACATCAATTAAATTTATTTTTAATTTTTTATTTTTTACATGTGATCTCAGGATAATGTGCTGCACAACCCTGAGACAGGAGACTCCCAGATCAAGATTTAGTCTTTATAATGTTATATAATTGCATTATATTGTTATTATTATAATAGCAATACCAATATATAATAGCAATACCAAAAGCAATATTAAAGGACAAATGCAGGCTGAGTTCTAATCCTAATTTATGCTCGTTGTCATGGTTACATTCTGACACACTCGTACAAGGAACTAAATCTGGATACGGTCTAATATTCTGACTGACAGCTCAGTGGGAGCAAAAAAATGGTTGTGCATACCCTAGAATCAGAATCGAGTAAACCGACTGAGGCAGTCTGAATCAAATTTCTATTTAATCAGTCATTGTGAGGAATCTTCTTAATAATCTGTTAAATAGAAGAATAATCTTGTAAACCTTTGTTCTTGTACAAACAATCAGTACAGATGACACAAAATGTCAGCATGGAAATGAAGTTCATTACGAATTGTAAATTATTGAAAAATAATTGTGAGGTAGATAGGTATCAGAGTAATAACTAGCAGCAAATGAGGGATTTGATGTTTGCCAGACTTCCAGAAAACACACTTAAAAAAAAAACAGAAGATGCAGCTACATTATAAGAACAAAACTTTTAATATCTCATCTCATCTCATTATCTCTAGCCGCTTTATCCTGTTCTACAGGGTCGCAGGCAAGCTGGAGCCTATCCCAGCTGACTACGGGCGAAAGGCGGGGTACACCCTGGACAAGTCACCAGGTCATCACAGGGCTGACACAGACAACCATTCACACCCACATTCACACCTACGGTCAATTTAGAGTCACCAGTTAACCTAACCTGCATGTCTTTGGACTGTGGGGGAAACCGGAGCACCCAGAGGAAACCCACGCAGACACGGGGAGAACATGCAAACTCCACACAGAAAGGCCCTCGTCGGCCACGGGGCTCGAACCCAGACCTTCTTGCTGTGAGGCGACAGCGCTAACCACTACACCACCGTGCCGCCCAACTTTTAAAATAAAAACTGTTATTTAATTTTTCCTCGAGAATATATTTCAGTACTGATAAATTATAGCTACTTTTTAAAATAACAATGGTTTTAATATATTTAACTACAATCTGCAGAAATTGTTTTAATTTTGGAAAGTAATTAAAAGAGGGGGATTGGAATTCACCTGGCAGGCAGGTGAGGGCTCCAATAAATCAAGCACAAACTTCTAATAATGTATCCATCCATTCATCATCTGTAGCCGCTTATCCTGTACAGGGTCGCAGGCAAGCTGGAGCCTATCCCAGCTGACTATGGGCGAGAGGCAGGGTACACCCTGGACAAGTCGCCAGGTCATCACAGGACCTCTAATAATATATTTCCATGTCAAAACAATGACAGGAGATTTTTATCGCTGTTCACACATGAAAAAAATCACATCATCATGTAACAGTGAAGCCATGATACTAAACAGGAAATGTAAAATTTATTGGCAATTCTTTAAAATGATCCTCACAGAAGACACAGTGGATGCTGATCATCCAGGAAAGCTTTAATCAGCCCTCATACTGTTTATATAAGATGAAAAGAGGGTAATTATTTTGGCAGGAACAAACTGCCTGCAGCTCATGTACCTCCTGTCTGACAACTGGGTTATATTAATAACATGATATGTGCATTAATTTAGTACAATATGAAATAGAATAAATTAAGAAGATTAACTTTGATTACAATAAAATATGAGGCCTTGATTGAACCAGTATGTTCATGACCAATTTAAACCATTTCACTCAGTGGGGTTATGATAAGAATTTATTTGTGATTAGGCATTCCCAATGCTAATATAGTTTCAGTATTCTTAAGCCTACTTTACTATTCTATTACTATTTATACCGTTAATATTTGGCCTACATTTTGCACCTACATTTATAATTTTTGTACGATTAATGTCTTTCACAAACAGTACCAGTCAAAAGTTTGGACACCCCTACTCATTCATAGGTTTTTCTGTATTTTGACTATTTTCTACATTGTAGAGCAATAATGAAGACATCAAAACTATTAAATAACATCTGGAACATATATGGAATAGTTAAAAAAATTGTTGTTAAAAAAAACCCCAAAACGTTTCATATTTTAGATTCTTCAAAGTAGCCATTGTTTACCTTGATGACGCTTTGTACGCTATTGGCATTATCTTAACCAGCTTCATGAGGTAGTCACCTGGAATGCTTTTCAATTAACAGGTGCCTCGTCAAAAGTTAATGAATGGAATTTCTTGCCTACTTAATGTGTTTGAGGTCAAACAGTCAATAGTAAATGATAAATATACAGTAAATAGCCCTATTCCACAACTGTAGCAATCCATATTATGTCAAGAACCGCTCAACTAAGTAAAGAGAAAACATCCATCATTACTTTAAGACATGAATTGACTTAATTAATAAAAACAGAGAAAAACCATTGAATTAGAAGGTGTGTCCAAACTTTTGACTGGTACTGTACGACAATACAATATCTATATTGTGATAAATTATGTTACAATATGTTTTTCAAAGATATCATAGGATTTTATGGGTGGGTGACATGAAAAAAAAATTTCAAGATTCTCGAAGACATTTATAAAACTTGAATTATGATATATAGGTTTTCTAGCAAATAAGAGTTCATATAGGTCCACTTATTTGATTGGTCAAATGGCGTTCCAAGAGTGCATATATTTCTTATAGCTGCACTGGGACAGTTCATTTTATGTATCATTCCACTTGTCTAACACAACTATGGTAGTTGTTAGTAACATCATCAAAGGACAGAGAAAATTATACTTTTCAAGAATATAACTTTTAGTTTAAAATATGAAAGCTCTCCAGCTGAAGATGTAAAAGAAGAAAGGACACCAATTTCACGGGAAGCACCTTTAACAGGAATGTACAATCAATGTGAGCTAGCTAGCCAGCAAATCGATGTGCTATAACATGAGTGTGGCTTCTTTGGGTTGTGTTTCTGCTAGCTGAGCAAAAAGAAACAAATAAATTAAATTATCGATTAAATGTTTAATATTAATAAAAAGCATAATAAATTATTTTTTCTTAAAAAAAAATTTCACACCAAAAAATTGGTGAAAAAACAATTTTACATTAATAAAAACATTTAAAAATGAATTAAAAACATATCACGATAAAGACAAATCAGAAAAAAATATATTGTGATATAATTTATCATAATATCAATGTTACATCGCCATATTATCAGGGTGCAGGCACTTACGGATGCAAGCGCAGGGGAGAGTGAGTATGTTGCAAGCTGTCAACAAATCCAAATCAGGAAGCCAGTGTCATAGTCAGGGATGGGCAAGGGTTGGTCAATTAGCGAACAGGATATCAGAGGGCAGGTGAGAAAACGGAGTCAGAAAATAAACATAAACAGAGTCTAAACACAAGCAGTCAGACAGAAAGTCAAAAGGTTCGGTAAGGTCAGGTACTGGGACACAGAATGATACTTCGCAATGTGCATTTGTGACTGGTGAGTTTACAGTGGTGCTTGAAAGTTTGTGAACCCTTTAGAATTGTCTATATTTCTGCATAAATATGACCTAAATCATCATCAGATTTTCACACAAGTCCTAAAAGTAGATAAAGAGGAACCCAGTTAAACAAATGAGAAAAAATATTATACTTGGTCATTTATTTATTGAGGAAAATGATCCAATATTACATACCTGTGACTGGCAAAAGTATGTGAACCTCTAGGATTAGCAGTTCATTTGAAGGTGAAATTAGAGTCAGGTGTTTTCAATCAATGGGATGACAATCAGGTGTGAGTGGGCACCCTGTTTTATTTAAAGAACAGGGATCTATCAAAGTCTGATCTTCACAACACATGTTTGTGGAAGTGTATCATGGCACGAACAAAAGAGATTTCTGAGGACCTCAGAAAAAGCGTTGTTGATGCTCATCAGGCTGGAAAAGGTTACAAAACCATCTCTAAAGAGTTTGGACTCCACCAATCCACAGTCAGACAGATTGTGTACAAATGGAGGAAATTCAAGACCATTGTTACCCTCCCAAGGAGTGGTCGACCAACAAAGATCACTCCAAGAACAAGGCGTGAAACAGTCGGTGAGGTCACAACGGAACCCAGGGTAACTTCTAAGCAACGGAAGGCCTCTCTCATATTGGCTAATGTTAATGTTCATGAGTCCACCATCAGGAGAACATTGAACAACAAATGGTGTGCATGGCAGGGTTGCAAGGAGAAAGCCACTGCTCTCAAAAAAAAAAAAAAACATTGCTGCTCATGTGTAGTTTGCTAAAGATCATGTGGACAAGCCAGAAGGTTATTGGAAAAATGTTTCATGGATGGATGAGACCAAAATAGAACTTTTTGGATTAAATGAGAAGCGTTATGTTTGGAGAAAGGAAAACACTGCATTCCAGCATAAGAACCTTATCCCATCTGTGAAACATGGTGGTGGTAGTATCATGGTTTGGGCCTGTTTTGCTGCATCTGGGCCAGGACGGCTTGCCATCATTGCTGGAACAATGAGTTCTGAATTATACCAGCGAATTCTAAAGGAAAATGTCAGGACATCTGTCCATGAACTGAATCTCAAGAGAAGGTGGGTCATGCAGCAAGACAACAACCCTAAACACACAAGTCGTTCTACCAAAGAATGGTTAAAGAAGAATAATAAAGTTAATGTTTTGGAATGGCCAAGTCAAAGTCCTGACCTTAATCTAATCGAAATTTTGTGGAAGGACCCGAAGCGAGCAGTTCATGTGAGGAAACCCACCAACATCCCAGAGTTGAAGCTGTTCTGTACAGAGGAATGGGCTAAAATTCCTCCAAGCTGGTGTGCAGGACTGATCAACAGTTACCGGAAATGTTTAGTTGCAGTTATTGCTGCACAAGGGGGTCACACCAGATACTGAAAGCAAAGGTTCACATTCTTTTGCCAGTCACAGATATGTAATATTGGCTCATTTTCCTTAATAAATAAATGACCAAGTATAATCTTTTTGTTTAACTGGGTTCTCTTTATCTACTTGTTGGACTTGTGTGAAAATCTGATGATGTTTTAGGTCATATTTATGCAGAAATATAGACAATTCTAAAGGGTTCACAAACTTTCAAGCACCACTGTATATAGGGAAGTGATTGTAGACTAACGAGAGACAAGTGTACTTGTTAATATTCTGGAGATGAGGGGGCACTGTGGTGTTTGGGAATTGTAGTCTGGAGTGGCCATGTTTGGAGACTACTCTGAACTCAGGTTTTCAGCATTGTTACTGACAGAACCCCCTGAGTTGCTCCCTCTGGGAGCACATTCCTTTCTGGGTCGACCTCTTTCTTGGCGCTGGCTTGTCTGGATGCTACTTGTGGAATTTTTGTGTGAGGAGTGGGTTCAAGATGTCCCTGGAGCTAACCCAGCTGTGCTCCCCCAGGCCGTACCCCTCCCAGTCAACTAGGTACTCAAGCTGCCCTTGTTTGCATTGAAAGCTGAGTATTTTATTAACTTGGTATATGGGATCACCTTCTAGATCTAGGGAGGGAGGTTCTTGGGTGGGTGTGTTTATGACTAGAGGACCTTGAATGGCGGGCTTTAAGCATGACACATGAAAAGTGTTAGCCATTTTGCAATGAGGTGGGGGTTCACCTTGTATGGAACTATATATCTGGGAGGAGCTTGAGGGATTTGGAGAATTGATCTATGACCACTAGGATGACTGTGTCGTGTAAGTACAACCACAGTCCGTCTAGAAACTACAAATCCCATCAACCCACTTCCGCGTTGACCTACGTCACGCCTGGGCGGGATCATCTACGTCACTTCCTCCATGACTCCATAAGGGATCCGGAAATCCACCATACTTCCTCTTTGGCTTCTGTAACCACACGGGAACAGACATAAAAAGAGGCACTCTCTCATCGGACCGTCCGAAACCACGACTTCTTTCTTGCAAGAAGAAAGATTCAGCGTGTTTTTCTTTCTGTTTACCATTGGCCATGGTAGAAATCCAGAATCGCGCGATTTTGACTCAGACTGAGTTACAACCGGTTTTTCATTTATTCATTATAAGTACGTACGGACTGCAGCCCAAGCAGTTAATTAAAGTTAGAAGCAACCGGCTCCTTCTAACAAAGCGCTGTGCACATTGTTTGATCAGAGACTTTCTTCCCATGAACTACAAAGCGTCGGATCAATAATTCTCTGCCTTCTACAGAAGTCTTCACGAGCTCCTGTAAAATTCAGCATCTTCGTAGCTTCTCTGTATTCCTACACAGAGGCAAGGTACTGGAGCAGATTTGGCATTTTGGGCAAAAAGACTAGTCTTAGGAATTAGTTTTATTTACGTAGTGTGAATTTAAACTCAGGAACTGTTTAAGTGTCCACACTGATTTTGTGTTTCCATCATTGTTATATTTTTGATCTCTCAATTGTTTAATAGATAGGTTTTGCATGCTCCCTTTTCCTTTCTAACACTTTACTTTCATTATTTACACATATTTTGACCTCATCAAGATTTCAGTGAATTTGGTAATGTTATAAGCTAGTGGGTTAGCTGCTACGGCTAATTCTTTTGTCTCATTAGCATCCAGGGCTAATTGTATTGTCTCCAGGGACCATAAGGCCTCACCACGTGGTCTCACACACACACACAAAACACATCTTATTTAGCATCCCACGCTAGCCTTTTGTTTAGGCCATAGGCCTCACAACACACCTTAGCTAGCAAACCAAAGCTAACTCTTTTGTTCTACAAAGAAACACGTGGTAACCCTTCCCCCCTCCGTTCTTTATCACGAGGTCCTTTGTCTCAACTTTAGATAACATTCCAAGCCCTGATTCAATTCAAACTTTATAGCGCATTCTCCCGTGCCCACATTCAAACCCACATATATCATGGATGACCATTTGAATGTATTTCAATTGCTAATATTTAATTTTTTTATCTCACACACACACACACACACACACACACACACACACACACACACACACACACACACACACTCCTATGGACACACACATCTCACTGTTTGCTGCTGACTATTTGAAGATTTCAACTGCTATTATTCATTTTTATCTTTGTTATAATAAATTCAATTAATTGTTAAACTGTGTCTGTGTTGTTTCCATATTCTTTGAAGTCATTCAATCTCAAAGAATTCCAAGGTGCATATGAGTTATGTAATACGGTAAGTGATCATAATTTGGAATATACCATAATTTAGCTGTTTGATAATTTATTATTAAGCACAAAAATTAAAGGTATTATTTAATGAGACTGATTTAATGATTTAATGAGACTGATTTAATGAGATTGATCACTTAAGCCCAATTGCACCTACAGTTGCCTTGGGATCGGGGTAAGTCGGTGAGAAAGTCTATTGCAATATGTGACCAGGGTTGTTGGGGCACTGGGAGTGGACAGAGCTTTCCGGCCAGTGAAGCTCATGGTACCTTTGCTTGGGCACAGGCAGAGCAGGAAGAGACGAAATGATTAACATCTGAGGTCATGTTGTCCCACCAATACTTATTTTTGAGTAGTTGGTATGTATGGTGACTGCTGGGGTGTCTTGTGGCTGGAGAGGAGTGACCCCAAGTGACGAGTTTACCTCGAAATCGTGGCAGCACATACGTGAGTCCAGGAGCACAGTTCTCAGGTGGATTGGTAGGTTGAGATTGTCTTATCTCCTTATCTATGTCCCAAGAGTACAAAACAATCAGGTGGTAATATGGGAGTGGGTTCTGGAGCGTGGTTTGAGGTGGTGTGGATTCTGGAGAGGGTGTCAGCTTTAGTGTTTCTAGAACCAGGGTGGTAGGAGATCATGAATCTAAATCATGTGAAGAACAGGGCCCATCTGGCTTGGTGAGGGTTCAGGCATTTGGCTGTCTTCAAATACTCTAGATTCTTGTGGTCTGTAAGGATGGTAAATGGGTGTGTAGTGCCCCCTAACCAGCACCTCCATTCATCTAATGCCAGTTTAATGGCTAGGAGTTCTCGGTTCCCAATGTCATAATTCTGTTCTGTTGGGGTGAGTTTCTTAGAATAGAAAGTGATGGGCTGCAATTTCACGTTATCCCCTAATCACTGTGAAAGGACCCCTCCTATTTCTGTCTCTGAAGCATCAACCTCTACGACAAATGGCTTAGTAGAGTCTGGATGCTGAAGGATTGGGGCCGTTGTGAAGGTAGACTTGAGCTGGTTGAAGGCTTCCTCAGATGCTGAGTTCCACTGGAGGTGGTGTGGTCCCTTCTTTAGCAGGGTTGTGAGCAGAGCAGCGATCATGCTGAACTCACGAATGAAGCAACGCTAAAACTTTGCAAACCCCAGGAAACATTGTAGCCCCTTCACTGTGGTGAGAGTTGGTCAAGATGTGACTGCTGAGACCTTACTCTGGTCCATGCTTACATCCTCTGAGCTGATGATGTACCCCAGGAAGGATATCTGGTGGATGTGGAACTTGCATTTCTCAGCTTTGACATACAGATGGTTCTTTAATAACGGGGGAGTACTGACCTTACATGTTCATGATGAGGATCTTCATCAGGGGAGTAGATCAGGATGTCGTTTATATAGGCAATTACAGACCTCCCCAGCATTTCTCTGAGAACATCATTAATGAGGCACTGGAAAACACTTGGTGTGCAAGAAAGACCATAAGACATGACCAAATATTCAAAGTGCCCAGATGTGGTACTAAATGCTGTCTTCCATTTATCATCCTCTCGAATCCTGACCAAGTTGTATGCACTTCGGAGATCCAGCTTAGAGAAAATCTTGGCCGATCTCAGCTGTTCAAATGCTGATGGGACCAAGGGAAGTGGGTATTTTACTGTGATTTGATTCAATCCTCAATAGTCTATGCAGGGGCGAAGACCTCCTCCTTTCTTCCCCATGAAAAAGAAGCCGGCTGAAGCTGGAGATGTTGATGGCCTAATGTACCCCTGTTTCAAGGCTTTCTGGACATACTCTTCAATACGGCAGTATGGCAGCTTGTTCAGTGATGGACAAAGGGTATATATGGCTGTGAGGAGTTGTACCTTGGAGGAGGTCAATGGCACAATCATAGAATCGGTACGGAGGCAAGCCACTAGCTTAACCCTTGCTGAACACTTCTTTGAGGCCCAGGTAACATGAAGGAACATTGTCTAAAGAGTCAGGCAATGGGCTCCACAGAGGTGGAAGATATCATGAGCTGGGGGCGTTTCAGGCAGTTCTGGAAGCAAGATGGGGCCCACTGAAGGATTTCTTTGTGTTGCCATGAGATAAGAGGGTCATGAAGCTGGAGCCACGGGAACCCCAAAATGAGATCATGATGGGCAGCATGGGTAACCAACAAGGAATTGAGCTCAGAATGAAGTGTTCCTACCTGAATTTCAAGGAGTGACGTGTGCATGGTTACAAACCCGTCACCAATGGGGCTCCCATCTATGGCCTTTAGGTTGACTGGTCTTTGGAGGTCTTCTGTGGACAAGTGGCATTTCTGGACGATCACGCTACTGATGAAATTCCCCTCTGACCCTGAGTCTGTGAAGGCAGAGAGAACATGGGTCGAGTCTGGCAGTTTTAACAGAACAGGCATCTTTAGAAAATGTGACTTATGAACTACTTCATGGCTCACCAGGCTAGGCTGACTTGTTCTTGATGGACCTGACCCTCTCTTTGGGTTAGGTGGGTGAACTGGGCATTTTGCTATCAGATGGCCAGACTCACCACAGTAGAAATATAGCCCTTCTCTGCATCTCCTATCTCTCTCCAAACATTGTAGGCGAGCATGAGAGACCTCCATGGGAGTCAGGGAAGGCAAAGTAGTAGAAGGGGCTGGAGGAGACTGTAATGAAGGTCAGTTCTTTAGGAAGTGGTCCAGGTGAATAGCAAGATCAATCAGGGAGTCTAGGGAGAGATGTTTGTCATGGCATGCCAGTTTGGCAGGTACTTCAGGACGTAGGCCTTGACAAAAGGTGGCCTTCAGCACGGGCTTGTTCCAGCCACTGCTAGCGGCTAGCGTATGAAATTCCAAAGCATATTCTGCTACTCTCCTATCTCTCTGTCTGATGGTTAATAAACTCTCGCCAACTTCAACTCCTTCAGGCTGGTGATCGAAAACACGCTTGAACAGTTCTATGAATCTGGCATAAGAGGTGGCGTGTTCGCCCCCATGCTCTCAAACAGCACTAGTGCACTGCAAAGCCTTGCCTGAGAGGAGCTTGATCAGTTGGGCAATCTTCTGTTTTTCTGTGGCTTCTGCGAGAGCGGTAAAATGCAAGGAACATTGGAGCAGAAATCCCTTGTAGTCAGACACTTCCCCTGTATACTTCGAGTTGTGGAACCATCTGGGCTGAACCAGCAGAGGATGAGGGGCATGTCAGGATGGCCTGCGATACAACAGCAATGAGTTGCAACATTCTGGTGTTAAGATCACTAATCATCTACTGGTGCTCTCCTAACAATCATCCCTGAGTGTTAAGCACAATTTGCTTTACTTCCTTTGCTGCATCCATAGCTGGTGAAGTATCCTGTCAGGGTGTAGGCACTTACAGATGCAAGCACAGGGGAGAGCGAGTGCATCGCAAACTGTCAACAAATCCAAATCAGGAAGCCGATGTTATCGTCAGGGACAGGCAAGGGCTGGTCGATCAGCGAATGGGATATCAGAGGGCAGGTGAGAAAACAGAATCAGGAAATAAATGTAAACAAAGTCTAAACGCAAGCAGTCAGGCAGGAATTCAGAAGGCTCAGTAAGATCAGGTATTGGGACACAGAACGATACTTTGCGATGCGTGTTTGTGGCTGCTGAGTTTATATAGGGGAGTGATTGCAGACTGATGAGAGACAAATGTACTTGTTAATATTCTGGAGATGAGGGGCACTGTGGTGTTTGGGAATTGTAGTCCGGAGCAGCCATGTTTGGAGGCTGCTCCGAACTCAAGTTTTCAGCACTGTTACTGACACATTTAACCCAGCCAAAGTGGATAACATCAAGTTTTAAATATTTACAAAATAAGTGGAAGCAGCTGATTACAAAATGTTAACATTTTTATGTTTTTTTCATAATAAAAAATTACATATTGTTTCAAATATAAAAAATAAAACAAATCAATTTTCATTTTTTGGAACTTTTAATGCAAAACTACTGTATTGCAGGCAGTTTGTGCACAAACCTATTTAACATGATACATATTGTGCATCACAGAAATTTTATTTTTGTCATACTGCTCAACCATACACTGGATGTGAGGCAGGAACAACCCCCCCCCCAGTGGAATATTAGTCCATCACTGGACACCAAGCACACACACAATGTAGTGTAGCCAATACACCTAAAGGTATGGGGGGGAAACTGTGAGGAGGCAATGCTCCTTGTTGCATCACCATGCTGCACAATGGGAGGCAACTGTAGGATAGGATAGTGTATATTACTGCTAACTATGATTGGATTCCAAGTGAATTCACTAATCAAGTCATGACTAATGGCCACTACTCATTAGCTCCAGCTTCATTAAGACATGGCAGGCAGACAGCTTGAATGCAGATAACGCAACATCCCAGCATACTGTCACATTCTGGCACCCAGATGAGCAAAAACAATCAAGTAAACATTGAAATTATTTGTGAAGGGAAATCAATAGTATAATAGAATTTTACATGATCAATTCTGTCATTTAATCATTCTGTTATCGCAAGTCCTTTTGACTGCTAAAATCTCCCTTTGTTCCCTAGTGATAGATGATGCACGTACTACCAAATGCACATGATTTAGACAAGCAGTGGATTACATAAAGTCACTGAAGAATGGTACTTGAGTAACCAAAGCAGTCATTCAACATGACACTGTCTCAGAATGTGACAAAAATTGTTACATCATACACAATGTGCAGTGGCACCATGCCATATCCAAATGCCAAATTTAATTACCCACAATTTGACAAACCGGCGGCATATTAGAGCAATGGGGGTAGCTGAAACAAAAACATTATTTCACAGTTTCACATTTATATCTGTAGCAAATACTCTGGAGTCTGCTTTGTTAGTACGATCCTAGTTGCTATGCACCCTAATCAAGACCGAAAAGGAATTGATAAAGAATGCTGCTTCAATAGAGTTCACCACATGAAAATGTGTGGGCTTGTCTACAAAAATCTCCCTTGTAGAGGACTGTAGAAGATTTTACAGGGTTTTAGGTGGTAAATTGATTTTGGTGTTTATTTAGGCCTGATTCTTTGCCAGTTTTTACTCCTCAGGTCTTTATTTGACCTAAACTGTTATGAAAACAACTGGAAAGATGGATTATGAATATGCGCTCGAGGCTTACCTCTTTCTGAAAAGGAGCGAAACGTTGGTGCTCTGCACTAAAATCTGCTGTATGGAAACTCAGTCTGAGTATTTTTTTTTTTTAGAAAGCTTCAATAAAGACCTATCAGTTACCTGTTTGCCTGTTTATGTATCATTACTGAATACAAGCAGCAGAAAGACAACCATAGAATCTGTCAGTTGTCGCTGTTTGTGGGATATCGGCTAGCTCTGGGATGTCATCGTCTACATAAAACAATCTTTGAAGTAAATATTTGTGTGTTGAGCCAGACAGGATAGAGCTTATACACCACACATAATCGTGACTCCTTGGTAACTGTGCTTTATGAAGTGGATTTTTATAGTTTTCAACTTTGTCTGTGGGAATGTGCAGGAGCGGTCGGGTGTGTTCATTATGTTGAGGAAACACTTGACGAAGCATTGGGCATCTAAGATGAAAGGGGCCATAAATTATTCACAGGCTTTAAAAACTGAGGAAAATAAGTGTTTGTCAATTTAATTAAAAGCCAGTTTCAAAGCACTGAACGCCTAAACAGCAAAAGGTTTAAAAATTTCTGTGACATTTGAACTCAAAAAGTCAGCATTTCGACATGCCACATAATTAATAAATGTTAAATCTCACCTCCTAGTCCAGGCCTGAGCCGGTTATCATAGCCATCCAGGAGTCTGTCCAAGATGCGTGTGAAGAGGGTGATATTGTTTTTGAAGGCATCTGTCGAGGTGTCTGCACTTACTGACCTACATGATAAAAACAAATAAGTGAATATATACATGATAACTGCTTGAAATGAATGAAATTAAAATCAGATATGCACCTCATCCTTAAAGAATACTGATTGGAGTAATAGTTGGCTGGATAGAGGTACCGGTAATTTAATATCCTGTTTTGTTTTCCTACATTAAGGATGGAGATCATGGACACTAAGGATTTCTTAAGAGTTTGTTGCTATTAATAACATTCTCATAATCTCATCTCATTATCTCTAGCCGCTTTATTCTCATTAATAATTATTTTAACCACATTCACTGGATATGAACAATCGTGCGCTCTGATTGGCTACTCTACAACTATCAGCTTGTATACCGTGAGTAGAGAAAAACAAAATGGTGGCACGTGTTGCTAAACCAAGGATGAAATAAAAACTCTACTCGAAAACAAAACCCCCAAAATTGTTATCAAGTATTTAAAAGAAACAGAAATAGCTAAAAGAATATAGTCCCCCCCCCATATCTCCTGTTCCACACTCCAATCCAGTCAGTGGCGGTAATGCACCTTTAAGTTGGTTTGCCAACCGCCAAAAAAAACCCTAAGGAAAAAGAAGAAAAAAAAATCCAAAAAATACAAAAAAGCAACAAAACATGGAATAAAAGTATTTGATGGTAAGAACATCTCATCTCATCTCATTATCTCTAGCCGCTTTATCCTTCTACAGGGTCGCAGGCAAGCTGGAGCCTATCCCAGCTGACTATGGGCGAAAGGCGGGGTACACCCTGGACAAGTCGCCAGGTCATCACAGGGCTGACACATAGACACAGACAACCATTCACACTCACATTCACACCTACGGTCAATTTAGAGTCACCAGTTAACCTAACCTGCATGTCTTTGGACTGTGGGGGAAACCGGAGCACCCGGAGGAAACCCACGCGGACACGGGGAGAACATGCAAACTCCGCACAGAAAGGCCCTCGCCGGCCCCGGGGCTCGAACCCAGGACCTTCTTGCTGTGAGGCGACAGTGCTAACCACTACACCACCGTGCCGCCCCTGGTAAGAACATATATAAATATATATATATATATATATACACACACACATATATATATATATATATATATATATATATATATATTTTTTTTTTTTTCAATAATAATTATGATAGCATTTTCCACAAATTGCTACTGTCATTTTGCCAGTTTATCAGTTTGTTTACATTCTAAGCAAAAATGATTTTGTCGGACATTTTGTATAAAGTTTTTATTTATCGAATTTGCACAAAAAAATGCTCTGTTTCTTAAAATCCAGTGAATGTGGATAGAATAAAACAGTTATTCCATTCAATCTTGTCGTATATGGCTTATAGCCAACTCAGCGCGTGTACAACTTGATTTCTGTTAATTAACTTCCATCCCTATAAAGTTTCGATGAGTTTTACGAAATCAAATAAAGTAACTAGGAATTCTTAATCAATTTTAGCAATACTTGCTACAGCTTATGAGCTGCTGCAGTTTTCATGTCGTGCATTTACACCCATTTTCAGTTTGGTTTTAACGCATGTAAAAACTGTATAATGAAGTGGTACGATGCATTATCTAAGCTATTATACAACCCCGATTCCAAAAAAGTTGGGACAAAGTACAAATTGTAAATAAAAACGGAATGCAATAATTTACAAATCTCAAAAACTGATATTGTATTCACAATAGAACATAGACAACATATCAAATGTCGAAAGTGAGACATTTTGAAATTTCATGCCAAATATTGGCTCATTTGAAATTTCATGACAGCAACACATCTCAAAAAAGTTGGGACAAGGGCAATAAGAGGCTGGAAAAGTTAAAGGTACAAAAAGGAACAAGCTGGAGGACCAAATTGCAACTCATTAGGTCAATTGGCAATAGGTCATTAACATGACTGGGTATAAAAAGAGCATCTTGGAGTGGCAGCGGCTCTCAGAAGTAAAGATGGGAAGGGGATCACCAATCCCCCTAATTCTGCACCAACAAATAGTGGAGCAATATCAGAAAGGAGTTCGACAGTGTAAAACTGCAAAGAATTTGAACATATCATCATCTACAGTGCATAATATCATCAAAAGATTCAGAGAATCTGGAAGAATCTCTGTGCGTAAGGGTCAAGGCCGGAAAACCATACTGGGTGCCCGTGATCTTCGGGCCCTTAGACGGCACTGCATCACATACAGGCATGCTTCTGTAATGGAAATCACAAAATGGGCTCAGGAATATTTCCAGAGAACATTATCTGTGAACACAATTCACCGTACCATCCGCCGTTGCCAGCTAAAACTCTATAGTTCAAAGAAGAAGCCGTATCTAAACATGATCCAGAAATGCAGACGTCTTCTCTGGGCCAAGGCTCATTTAAAATGGACTGTGGCAAAGTGGAAAACTGTTCTGTGGTCAGACGAATCAAAATTTGAAGTTCTTTATGGAAATCAGGGACGCCGTGTCATTCGGACTAAAGAGGAGAAGGACGACCCAAGTTGTTATCAGCACTCAGTTCAGAAGCCTGCATCTCTGATGGTATGGGGTTGCATTAGTGCGTGTGGCATGGGCAGCTTACACATCTGGAAAGACACCATCAATGCTGAAAGGTATATCCAGGTTCTAGAGCAACATATGCTCCCATCCAGACGACGTCTCTTTCAGGGAAGACCTTGCATTTTCCAACATGACAATGCCAAACCACATACTGCATCAATTACAGCATCATGGCTGCGTAGAAGAAGGGTCCGGGTACTGAACTGGCCAGCCTGCAGTCCAGATCTTTCACCCATAGAAAACATTTGGCGCATCATAAAATGGAAGATACGACAAAAAAGACCAAAGACAGTTGAGCAACTAGAATCCTACATTAGACAAGAATGGGTTAACATTCCTATCCCTAAACTTGAGCAACTTGTCTCCTCAGTCCCCAGACGTTTACAGACTGTTGTAAAGAGAAAAGGGGATGTCTCACAGTGGTAAACATGGCCTTGTCCCAACTTTTTTGAGATGTGTTGTTGTCATAAAATTTTAAAAATCACCTAATTTTTCTCTTTAAATTATACATTTTCTCAGCTTAAACATTTGATATGTCATCTATGTTCTATTCTGAATAAAATATGGAATTTTGAAACTTCCACATCATTGCATTCTGTTTTTATTTACAATTTGTACTTTGTCCCAACTTTTTTGGAATCGGGGTTGTACATTAATCTCATCTATGGTCAGTAGCTAGGCAACAAATCCTGCAGTATATGAACTGCATGACATTTTGTTGGTAAGCCGAAATGTTCACACAACTACAAATCCTACCCATGGGGCTCCAGGGAAGACTGTCACATCAAATCTCAAGGCATGGGACAAAGAGGCAATTTTGGGCCTTACCTCAACTTCTACAACACATGGCAACATAACCATGTCTCATCCCAGACTAATGCACTAACAGTCCTGATGCCGAGTCACATTACATATCAAACTACACCTACTGTATATGATATATACAGGAAATCCAAAATAACTCAGGAATTACATAGTTTCTTACGTTGTGCTGGTTTCTATTTCTAATTGCTATTTCTATTCCTATCACTCTTTTATTCTCATGTGATCAATAAACACATTTATGTTCTATTAGAATGTTCTAGTTACAGCTAACTCATGTCTGTGAGGTGACGTGGAAGCAGAGAGAGTGATTTTTCCCAGTGATTAGACCATGTCCCGGAGCAGCCACTCCATCCCTCTCCAACTGCACTCATATCACAAGCTAATGGTAGTTGCCACCTGACCAATGCATTAATCATTGTCTCGCCATCCCAAAGAGATCGCAAAGTAGTGTTTGTCAGTAGTAATTTGCTTGTGTTTCACATCTTTAAATACGACTGATAATGAATATAGATAAATGTTATTAAATCATTTCCTGAAGCAAATGGATTTTGCTTAATAATGATACATGAATTTTGGAGTGATTTCTAATGAGAATAGTCATTGAGTACTGGAGCTGGGGAAAAGCTCCAGTGGAATCTCAAACTGTGAGACTCCATCTTCTCTAGGGGAGGAAAAGACATAAATTTATTAGGTTACCCATTGGGCAAGTGAAACACTGATGTGCTTGCCCAGTCCCATGTCCAGGTTGCCTGGAAACTAGCTGACTGGGCTAAAAAAAGGTAGCTAACACAATAATGTGTAGCAAAGCATGGGACTACATTACATTAATGGCATTTAGCAGACACTCTTATCCAGAGCAACATACAATATACCCAGAGCAGCCTGGGGAGCAGTTAAGGGTTAGGTGCCTTGCTCAAGGGCACTTCAGGCATTCCTGCTGGTCTAGGGAATTGAACCAGCAACCTTTTGGTCCCAAAACTGCTTCCCTAACCATTTAGGCCATAGCTTCTCCACATGATAAGGGACTAAGGGAAATAAATGAGTATACGATCAAGTATCACATTGGGTCTGTTCTTATGACAAAATGTCAGCAAGTCAGTGGCAAAAATCTCAGCTAAGATAGGTCTCTCCTCATATCAAATTAAAAAAAGGTACAATTCTAGAGAGGGTGGCATGGTGGTGTAGAGGTTAACACTGTTGCTTCACAGCAAGAAGGTTCTGGGTTTGAGCCCAGTCGCTGATGAGGGGCGGTTCCTGAGTTGTTTGCGACGAGTCTTTTTTTCCACGAGTGTTGGTGTTAATTACTAATCTTATTTATTTTTTCTACAAATAATTTTCCAGTATCCGCTTCATTTTTTATTGTACTTCCGCTTTCCTTTTTGTACTTTCCACTTTCACTTTCCTTTTTCCGTTTTTTTTCTCTCTCTTTTTTCGGAAGAACACCGAGACCGGAAGCTTTCTTTTTTTCTCCTCCTATGTAAAGACCACAATCGGAGGCCAATCACATCAGATCTGCTTTAATATCAACAGATCTTCAATTAAGGTACGTGAATCCTTTTATCATGGCACACCTTCAGCCTGTTCAGTGTGCTGAGTGCAGGATGTTTAGCCATTCTTCCTCTGTCGCTAGCGATAGCTTTATTTGTGATAAGTGCAGATTAGTTAGCTCTCTGACGGAGAAGATTATAGTGTTAGAACTGCATATCCAGGCTTTAGAGAAGGTCAGTGAGAATGAGAACAGTGTAGTTTCTGTAGGGGAAAGTCTGGATGCCCTAGGTGGAGTTAGTAATCCCCCAACTCCAGCATTAGAGCCCTTACAGCGGGGCAAATGGGTGATGACTCGGTGGCATAAGCGTAGAGCCAAAGCTACCGCTGAGGCTCGCCCACGGGAGCACCACTCCTCTCCGCATCACGTGTCGAACAGGTTTGCTCTCCTTAGTGATGCACTCACTGAGAAACGTGAAAGAGCTCTGGTTATAGGGGACTCTATCATACGGCATGTGAAATTAGCTCAGCCTTTAGGGGCACCAGCAGCTTTAGTCAGGAGCCAGGGCGCCGGACATAGCAGGTAATCTTAGGGTCCTAGGCAAGCACAGGTTCTCAAAGATAGTTATCCATGCAGGAGCTAATGATATACGCCTTCGTCAGTCTGAGGTTACTAAAAGTAACTTTGTAGAGGTGTTTAAATTAGCAAAGGCGATGTCTGATGCTGTACCGTAGTATGCTCTGGCCCCATCCCAATGCGGCGTAGCGATGTAGCTTACAGCAGGTTATAGTCGCTGAACTGCTGGTTGTCCAGGTGGTGCTCTGAAAACAGTGTGGGCTTTATAGATAATTGGGCTAATTTTGAGGGCACTGCTGGCCTGTTAGGGCGGGACGGAATCTATCCCACTCGGGAAGGTGCTACTCTCATTTCCTACAGCATAGGTCATAGTCTCAGAACAGGCCTCATTAATTTCTGACAATCCAGAGCCAAGGCCAGGGAGCAGACGAACAGGCTAAACTGACTGTCTGCTAGCTGCACAGAGTCGTCACTCAGGGTCCACTACATTGAGACTGTGTCTGTTCCCCGAGCTCAACAAAAAAGTAGAAATATTCAGAGAGTTTGTTCCAGTAACCTAATCAATATAAAATTAGATCATACTGACTGTACAGCTGCTGCCAGCACCTTTGATCAAAAGGTGGGGCTATTAAATATTAGATCTCTTACATCTAAAGTACTAATGGTTAATGAACTCATTACTGATCAGGAGTTTAATGTACTTTGTTTAACTGAAACATGGATTAAGCCAAATGAATATATAGCATTAAATGAAGCTAGACCTCCTGGATATAGTTATATACACCAGCCGCGTCTAACTGGCAGAGGAGGAGGCGTCGCGGTTATTTATAATGATTATCTAGGTGTAACACCAAAACCTGGTTATAAATTTAATACATTTGAAGTTCTTCATACTAATATAATGTATGTAGCCTCGAAAAATAGGTCTACCCAGTTAATTCCATTACTTATTATTTACAGGCTCCCAGGGCCATATTTTGAGTTTCTTTCTGAATTTGCAGATTTTATCTCAGATCTGGTTAGTTCCTTAGACAAAGCTTTAGTTGTGGTAGATTTTAATATTCACTTCGATAACCCAGAAGACCCTTTGAAAACAGCATTTGTGTACATTTTAGATTCAGTAGGGATTAATCAGAATGTCATAGGACCGACCCATAATGGTGGTCACACCCTTGATCTAATACTAACATTCGGGTTAAACGTAGAAAATATAGCCATACTTCCACAGTTATCTCAGATCATTATCTCATCTCATTCAAAATATGTCTGAGTAATAATATATGCACCTCACCACGCAACTGTATTAAACGTACATTCATGTCAACTACTGCACAGAGCTTTATAAATGATCTCCCAGAGTTACCAACTTTGATTGGGTCACTATCAGCCCCTGCAGAACTTGATCAGACAACTGAATGCTTAGAGTCAACGTTCCACCATACTTTAGATAATGTAGCTCCTCTTAAATGGAAAATGGTCAGAGACAAAAAATTAGCACCCTGGTATAATGATGACACTCGCACTTTAAAACAGACCACTCGAAAATTGGAACGTAAATGGTGTCAAACAAAATTGGTAGTGTTCAAATTAACATGGAAGGAGAGCTTCCTGATGTACAGAAAAGCTCTTAGTACTGCTAGATCAACATATCTCTCCTCCCTAATAGAAGATAACAAAAATAATCCGAGATTCCTATTTAATACTGTAGCAAAATTAACCAGGAATAAGTCCACTATAGACACATGCACACCTGTAGTATATAGTAGCAACGATTTCATGAATTTTTTTAATGACAAAATTGAGAATATCCGACAAAAAATTCAAACTACTAATTTAAGGTCAGACAATGTAAGTGACCCAGTAGTTAACAATATAGCTGTATCAGATCAGCATCAGAATGTTTTACTCCCCTTAGAGAAACTGAATTACTTTCATTAATCTCAGCATCAAAAGCCTCAACTTGTGTACTAGATCCCTTACCTACACGTCTATTCAAACAGATAATACCTGAAGTAATTGAACCGCTTCTAAAAATAATAAATTCTTCTCTTACAATTGGCTATGTACCCAAATCCTTTAAACTAGCAGTTATCAAACCCCTGATTAAGAAACCTGACCTTGAGTCCTGTCAGCTGTCCAATTATCGGCCAACATCAAACCTCCCCTTTATCTCCAAGATCCTTGAAAAAGTTGTGGCACAGCAGTTATGCTTATATTTACATAGGAATAACATCCATGAAATGTATCAGTCAGGATTTAGACCTCATCATAGCACAGAGACAGCTCTGGTTAAAGTAGTAAACGACCTACTGTTGGTGTCTGATCTGGGCTGTCTCGCTGCTTGTGTTGCTTGACCTTAGTGCAGCATTTGATACCATTGATCATTCCATTCTTCTGGATAGACTAGAAAATGTTGTGGGAGTTAAGAGAACGTCCCTCTCCTGGCTCAGGTCTTATTTAACTGATCACTATCAGTATGTTGATGTAAATGATGATTTTTCTAGACATACTGAGGTAAAGTTTGGTGTTCCACAAGGTTCTGTCTTGGGTCCACTGCTTTGTTCTTTATACATGTTACCTCTGGGTGATATTATTTGTAAACATTGTATTAGTTTCCACTGTTATGCTGATGACACACAGTTGTATGTTTCTGCAAAACCTGATGAGAGACACCAGCTTAAAAGAATTGAGGAATGTGTGAAGGACATTAGACACTGGATGCTTATTAACTTCCTTCTGTTTAACTCTGACAAGACTGAAGTACTTGTACTAGGACCACATGCAGCTAGAAGTAAGTTTTCTGATTACACAGTAACTCTGGATGGCCTTTCTGTTTCTTCACGTGCAGCAGTAAAAGACCTCAGAGTGATTATTGACCCCAGTCTTTCATTCGAAACTCACATTGATAACATCACCCAGATAGCTTTCTTTCATCTCAGAAATATTGCTAAGATAAGAAATTTAATGTCACTACATGACGCGGAAAAATTAGTTCATGCTTTTGTTACCTCCAGGTTGGATTATTGTAATGCCTTACTGTCTGGATGTTCCAATAAGTGCATAAACAAGCTCCAGTTAGTTCAAAATGCAGCAGCAAGAGTCCTTACTAGAACTAGAAAATATGACCACATCACCCCTGTCTTATCCACACTGCATTGGCTCCCAATCAAATTTCGTATTGATTATAAAATACTACTATTGACCTTTGAAGCACTGAATGGTCTTGTGCCACAGTACCTGAGTGAACTTCTGGTCCTCTATGACCCGCCATGCCTACTTACTGTAGATCAAAAGGTGCAGGCTATCTGCTGGTACCTTGTATAGTGAAGGCTACATCAGGGGGCAGAGCCTTTTCTTACAAAGCCACACAGTTATGGAACAGCCTTCCAAGTAATGTACGGGAATCAGACACAGTCTCAGCGTTTAAGTCTAGGCTAAAAATATATCTGTTTAGTCAAGCCTTTTGTTAATGGTGTTTATGAGGTAAAGGTGTAGATCTGGAGGGTCCTCAGACATAGAATGTTCTGGTAAACTGGGATGTATGGATGCTGTCAGTCCCCCACTCGCTTGCTCACTCGAGTTTGTTGACAGTGTAGTGGCTGGCTGCTTTATCTCCTGGGGCTCCCTCATGCCTGTGTTACCTTCTGGCTCTCCCCTTTTGGTTATGCTGTCATAGTTAGTTGCCGGAGTCCCTGCTTGTACTCAGTGCAATATGTATACTGTTCCTACTTATTCAGGTGACATTGGGCATACCTAAAAACCTGTGTTTTCTCTCCTCCCCCCCCAAATCTGTCCCTCTGAGTTACATGTTGCTCCTGGGATCGAGATGCTGACCTCTTCTGCTGCTCGGACCTGCCTGATCCATCTTGGTGCCCTGTGTCTGGTTGGAGTCTCATCACATCGCTCCTGTAGAGGACGGCCCCATATGGGCAGTTGAAAGTCACACTTGGAAGATGCTCTGGACACTTACAGTAATGTTTTTATGGGTGAGGACTACAATTGACTTGCTAACTTTAGGACTGCAGTTGTAATGAACAGTTCTGCACTCAAGTTTCCATCAATGAAGAGTTTATAACATCAACGAAACTGACTTCATGTTAAAACTGTTAATGTTATAGTCACGTTGTCTGTTGTTGCCCAAATGAGGATGGGTTCCCTTTTGAGTCTGGTTCCTCTCAAGGTTTGTTCCTCATGTCGTCTGAGGGAGTTTTTGCTTGCCACTGTTGCCACAGGCTTGCTCATTAGGGATAGATTAGGGATAAAATTAGCTCATGTTTTAAGTCATTCAAATTCTGTAAAGCTGCTTTGCGACAATGTTTATTGTTAAAAGTGCTATACAAATAAACTTGACTTGACCTTTCTGTGTGGAGTTTGCATGTTCTCCCCGTGTCTGTGTGGGTTTCCTCCGGGTGATCCGGTTTCCTCCACAGTCCAAAGACATGCAGGTTAGGTTAATTGGTGGCTCTAGATTGACCATAAGTGTGAATGTGAGTGTGAATGGTTGTTTGTCTCTGTCAGCCCTGTGATGATCTGGTGACTTGTCCAGGGTGTACCCCACCTCTCGCTCATAGTCAGCTGGGATAGGCTCCAGCTTGCCTGCGACCCTGCACAGGATAAGTGGTGATGGATATCTCTGGAATTCTAGACAGTTTTGCACCACACTTTTGAACATGCTGAATAATCAGCCTAATAAAAGCATTGAACCACTGTGCAGACTGCAGTTTGGCTGATGTCTACAGCACAGCAGGCAGTGAGATTTGGAAGCATGCTCTATACTTAAGGCATCAAGCTATGTCGTAGACTACACCTAGCCACTGGGGTCAAACCATTAATGGATTTTGTAAATCTGTGATTTGCAAATGAGATGATTGAACTGCTCTGACATATGAGGCTCTGATGTGGTCTAGTACCTGAACTGAAGCTCTATTTGTTCTCAATTTCATAAAAGCGCATTTTCAGATCTTTTTTTTAGGATGCAAGGCTAGAAAACTTTTTTCCACTCTTCTGGTACTCTAGTAAAGTATTTATATTGTCAGATCTCAGCACCACACCAAATAACACACACTGAATAGTATGCATGCCCACTGACAGTCCTCTCAATAACTGCCGGCAACCGGCTATTTTGCCGCCTACAAACGCTCCATTGCCGGCTACTCACAGTGGTTTTTCAAAGAATTGAAATTCATAAGTTTTTACTTCATAATAATAAAATTTTGCATTCAGGATCACTCAGAATTCACCATTTAACATCTACATTTTCAAAATTTTCCGGGGGAGGACCCCCCGGACCCCCCTCTTTTTTATACATTGCAGCGGGGGCTAACGCAGCCTCTGCTCAGCTTACGCTTAACATGGATCCCAGACCTCCGCTATTTAGCAGAATTCCGCTATTCCGCTATAAGTGTTGTTGTTTTTTTAAATCTCTTGTATATCTGTCAAAAATATGTTTGTTTAAGTAAAATGACCAGCAGAATACGTTCTGATTTAGTTTGCTTGTTTAGCGATGTTTTCTTCAGCTTCGTTTGTTCTCGTTGACATTCGGGAACACTTGGAAGTTAAATTGATGTAAATACCGCGAGACTGTACGTGATAGAATGAGAAAACAATATGGCTGCGCCCATTTGCTAGAAAACGTGTTTTAACTCTAATGCGTTGAACTTAATTCAATATGTCGTGGAAAGCGTAGTTGCGCTTAGCCAGAGAGGAAGTTGAATCCAAGAAGAGATTAATGAATGTGGTGAATACAGAACTGGAAACAAAAGCTCAAGCGAACAGAGTAGCCAAGAAACTATCCAAAAGAGCACTGCAGGAACATCAGACAAAACAGAAGGAAAGATCAGAGAAACAAAAGCAGAGAAAACTGGAGGAAAGATCACAGAATGCACCCCAGAAAAGAGCATTAAATTCCTCTTCAGTGAAACCTTTCAAAAAGAGAGAGGTTTAAATAAAATATCTCCAATATTTGCTGTACATATGTATATATCTAATATTACTGAATCATTGATTTCTGCTCATATTCATGATTTTTGAAAAATGAATGTGGCTTATATTAGACTAGTATTGACATTAACTCGAAACAAAAAAATAAACAAATGAGATGAACTATGGATACTATTGTTATATTATAACAAAATCAGTGGAATATTTAGGCAAGTATATTCTTCAAAGCTACATTTTTGTCTAATTTTTATAACAAATTTTTTTTTGCCACTTATGTCATACATTACAAAATATGGCATCAAATGGAGACACATTATTGTTAAATTCTGTTGCTTTTCTATGTTAAATCTATGTAAAAAATGTGTTCTATAGCATCTTTAAATGTTAAAATCTCAACAGCTTCAGGGGACTTTGCCCCCTGTACCCCCAGCAGGGGCGCTGCCCCTGCACCCCGCAAAGGGCTTGCAGCCCCCTTGACCCATGCTGATAGTTTCTTACATTCCTCTATTTTTTTCAATTACTGCTGGGATCCCTGGCTTAACCTCTGCCTACTACTCTTTCTTACTTGCCACTTTCTCAGAAATATATTGAGAGAGCTGCACTGAGTACACCAGAAGTACACTTCTCTCCAAGCCATACAAGTACCAGGGACACACTGTCACTGATGGAAAGCAACATTACCATCCATTACATACATACAGTACACACTGATCAGCCATAACATTATGACCACTGACAAGCGACATGAATAACATTAATAATCTCATTACAATGCCACCTGGCAGTGGGTAAGATATATTAGACAGCAAGAGAACAGTCAGTTCTTGAAGTTGATGTGTTGGAAGCAGGAAAAATGGGCAAGCATAAGGATCTGAACACAACTGCAGAAAAAAAGTTAATGCTGGCTAAAACAGAAAGGTGTCAGCATTAACATTTTCAGCAGTTTGTGCCACAGTACCTCTTCTGTGGGATTGGACCATATGGGCTAGCCTTTGTGCCCCATGCGAATCAGTGAGCCTTTGACACCCATGACCTTGTCACCGGTTCACTGGTTGTCCTTCCTTGGACCACTTTTGGTCAGTACTAACCACTGCATACCAGGAACACCCCACAAGATGAGCCAGTTTGGAGTCGCTCAGACCCAGTCATCTAGCCATCACAATTTGGCCCTTGTCAAAGTTGCTCAGATCCTTATGCTTGCCCATTTTTCCTGTTTCCAACACATCAACTTCAAGAACTGACTGTTCTCTTGCTACCTAAGGTATCCCACTCCTTGACAGGTGCCACTGTAATGAGATAATCAATGTTATTCTATCCACATTCACTGGATATGAGCAATCGTGCACTCTGATTGGCTACTCTACTCCTAGACTATCAGTTCATATACAGTGAGTAGAGAAAAACAAAATGGCGGAGCGTGTTGCTCAACCAACCAAGGTTGAAATCAAAACTTTACTCGAAAACACCCCCCCCCCAAAAAAAAATACAAGAAAGCAATAAAATATGGAATAAAAGTATTTGATGGTAAGCACGTATCTTTTTTAATTTTTTAAGAATTATTATTATCATCACATTTTTCACAAATTGCGACTGTCATTTCATCAGTTTGTTTACATTCTAATCAGAAATTATTTTGTCAGACATTTTGTATAAAGTTTTTATTTATCGAATTTGCAAAAAATTTAAGTGCTCTGTTTCGCAAAATCCAGTGAATGTGGATAGAATAAAACAGTTATTCCACTCAATCTCGTCCTTATAGCCGACTCGCGCTGTCAGCTCATGTACGACTTGATTTCGTGGAATAACTGGTAAATATAATTTATTACAATATAGATATTGTATTGTCGTACAGTACCAGCCAAAAGTTTGGACACACCTGCTAATTCAATGTTTTTTTCTTTATTTTTATTCATTAAAATCCCTTCATGTCTTCAAGTAATGATGGACGTCGTTTCTCTTTATTTAGTTAAGTGGTTCTTGACATAATATGGATTACTACAGTTGTGGAATAGGGCTATTTACTGTATTTTTATTATTTATTATTTCCTGTTTAATCTCAAACACATTAAAAAGGTAAGAAATGGGACTAATTAACTTTTGACAAGGCACCTGTTAATTGAAAACCATTCCAGGTGACTACCTCATGAAGCTGGTTAAGATAATGCCAATAGTGTGCAAAGTGTCATCAGGGTAAACAGTGCATGCTTTGAAGAATTTAAAATAAGAAACATGTTTTGTTTTTCAACACTTTTTTTGTTTATCACATAATTCCATATATGTTCCATATGTTATTTCATAGTTTTGATGTCTTCAGTATTGTTCTACAATGTAGAAAATAGTCACAATACAGAAAAACCTATGAATGAGTACGGGTGTCCAAACTTTTGACTGATATCCTGTTTGTGAAAGATATTAACTGTACAAAAATCTAAATGTGGGTGCAAAATGTAGGCCAAATATGAGCAGTATAAATAGTAATAGCTCATATACGACTCGATTTTGTGGAATAACTTAATTATTCACTTCACCTGTCAGTGGTTTTAATGGTATGGCTGATCGGTGTGTCTCAACCTAAAAATTTCTTGTTCTTTTAAAAATTACATGATACATTTTTTCATGTACAGTGCAAAATACTCACATTTGTCTTTTTAAATTACATATCATTATTATAATGATTATTTATCATTCACTTACTGTAACAGTAGCATTCGATTTAAGTCTATCCCCATGGGATTGCCTTAAATTTCATCCCCATTTCTGGCGTTACTGCAAAACATTTTAATTACATGCCCATTTCTGCTTGCCTTTCTATACTCAAGTGCCAACAGCCCTACCCTGTGGAAAATGTTTAGCCTTCTGAATCTGCTTAAACGAATATGTTGTGAGTGAGTGAGTGAGTTATAACGTAAGCCGAGTTTGTACCAACCTGACACTGAGTATCATTAGGGCTGTGACTGTCCAGAAATGCTGAATTGGTGCTGGATTGGAATATCCACTGACTAATTTTACGCAGTGAGTGCCATGTCAGTTATGTTGGCTGACGCAGTCATTCATACAAACATAAGACACAACTTAAAACGCAATGCTATCGTGCGTCTCAGTTTTCGCACCTTTCAACAGAAGCTTCCAAATACAGCAACGTTATGAAGGAGACGTCAGTATCCAGTATTGGCCAGTACCTAAAACACTGACATCAGCATCATATTGAAAACAGAAAAGCGAGATTCGTGTATCCCTATTAGTAAGATTGTTTACTGCAAAATTGATCAATTGTTTGCCAACACTTTCTCAGGAGCACTGAAAAGTCACTCAATCAGAAAGTACTCCTACTGACAGAAGTGGTGATAAAATGCCAACATTTTTAATCCTTGCAGCCAGAGAGAACCCCTCCCCCCCCACACAAAAAAACCCTCATGTATGTTGGTAGACAGAATTCTCTATACCAGCACCATGAACGAAAAACAACACATTCTACCTTGTTCTTGTACCTTTGTCACTGACCAAAGATGTCACAGCCCCGCACTCTTGTTTACCACTGGCACACTCAAAAGAAGTTCACAAGTTTACAGGTCAAGGTTCACCTAGGTGGGTGGCATAGTGATACAGTGATTAGTGCTGTCGCCTCACGACAAAAAGGTTCTGGGTTCGAGCCCAGGGGCTGACGGGGGCCTTTCTGTATGGTGTTTGCACGTTCTCCTCGTGCCTGTGTGGGTTTCCTCCCACAGTCCAAAGACATGCAGATTAGGTCATTGTAAATTGTACGTATCTAAACCAGATGAGGGTCTGGGTCCCTCTGGTGTGCTATAACACTGGTCAACAATTTTTCAGACGCTGTCTGCTTCGGAGATGAAATCTGCCATTTATTATGGAATTTGGTGTGCTGAATTCAAATATACAGTAACAATTGAAACAGCTGATTGGCTACAATTTCCAAGATATTTAAGATTTTATATTTTATACCTCTGTGCATTGTGTAGATACTAGCATTTTCATAATAATTGTAAAGCTAGGTCTCTTCATGTGTTTCTGCTTGCTTTACATGATAATATCTCACCCGTTCTCTTTACGTAACATTAGAACATCAGCAAAAAGGTTATATAAATAAAATGTATTATGAAACAAATGGCAAAAAGCAAATATCTATAAATATATAAGTGCATGGTTTCGTCCTTATTCAAAGATATACACACTCACTGGCCACTTTATTAGGAACACCCATCTACCTGCTGTTTTCTGCAGTTCTCTAATCAGCCGATTCCTTGACAGCAGCACGATGCATAAAATCATGCAGATACAAATCAAAAGCTTCAGTTAATGTTCACTTCAAACATCAGAACAGGAAAAACTGTGATCCCTGTGACCTTCACTGTGGCATGGGTGTTGGTGCCAGATGGACTGGTTTGAGTGTTTCAGAAACCTGGGGTTTTCACACACAACAGTCTCTAGAGTTTACACAGAATGGTGCGAAAAACAAAAAACATTGAGTGAGCGACAGTTCTGTGGGTGGAAACAAACGCCTTATTAATAAGAGAGGTCAGAGGAAAATGACCAGATTGGTTTGAGCTGCCAGGAAGAATATACTAACTTATATAATCACTCTTTACAACCGTGGTGAGCAGAAAAACATCTCAGCATGCAACAGCAGAAGTGCACATCGGGTTCCACTCCTGCCAGCCAAGAACAGGACGCTTATGGCCCTTTTCCACTACCCTTTTTCAGCCCACTTCAGCTCGCTTCAGCTCACTTCAGCCCGACACGGCTCGCGTTTCGACTACCTCAGAAGAGCACGACTCAGCTCGCTTCAGCCCTGCTCAGCCCCCAAAACTCGCACGGTTTTGGTGTAGGGCTGAAGCGAGCCAAACCGAGCCGAGTGGGGCTAGGGGCATGAGGAGACACTCCCCCGTGCACTGATTGGTGAGGAGGAGTGTCCTCACACGCCCACACACGCCCCACGAGCACGCTGGGATCTGTAAACACCGTAAACCCGGAAGAAGGAGAATTACGAATTACGAGAATTTCTGAAGCCTTATGCGCCTCGCCTCATCTATACGCTCTTGCCAGTATCTGTTGGCGTTGCCGGTGACAACAAGCCACAGCACCAAGACCAGCAACACTAACGACTCCATGTTTATTGTTTACTATCCAGGGCGTGAGACTACCGCTTAAAAGATCACTGATGTCACTGTTTGCGCCGCCTAACGACATCACGTGACGTCCACCCACTTTCGCTAACTCCACCCAATGTGTCCACCCACTTCCAGCCAGCACGGTTCAGCACGGTTGTAGTCGAAATGCAACTCCAACAGCCCCACCCAGCTCGACTCAGCCCAACTCAGCACGGCACGGCTCAGCCCAACTCAGCCGCGTTGGTAGTGGAAAAGCGGCATTAGAATTAAGAACAAGTCTCTGTTAAAGTGGCCAGTGAGTGTATGTACAGTATTATGAAATGACTAAAATATGCACTTTTAGTCATTTCTGGTTTAAACTGGGAACACTTCCCTTTATAACTTGCATAATGTCTACTGTTCCCATGTCAAGGTTCATACATACTGACCCAGTAGCATCTTGAAAACTAAAACAAATGAAGAACTTCAAGCTTCATTTTCATTCTCAGTGACCCAGAATTATTAAAGTTTGACTAAATTTATTTCTGAAGCATTTTAGCTGTAGACCAGTGTAATCACCCAAGAGGATTCATGGAAACTAGTTTACGGTTTTCTGGATTGCTCACTCTCAACTATGAGGATGGCAGCAGACAGACAGTTCACCTAGATAAAGCTGAATTGAAGCGAAAGGAAATGCTACCAGAAGCAAAGTGTATTTCACGTTCTGTGACCTTTCCCCTTCAGTGACTTGACTTATCTCCAGGCAAATTTTATCCACATTTTAGCTGGAAAAGCAGGCAACCAGAAAAGCAAGGAGTCAAATCATAAATGCTATGGCTAAATTATCAATGTTAGCACCTCTATAGTGATTTAGTATTCTTTACAAATGAGGGAAAGCGAAAGATTCAGTCCAACATATCCCAGTCCTTTATGGATATGCTGAAGAATGACATAGGATACAGCTTTGTCCTTTGACAGTCTCCGACATAAAACCTTTTATGAACAATACTAGCAAATAAATAAATAAATAAATTAGGATTTGCTGTGAACATTCAGTAACCAGATGGATATAATGACAATAAAGTCAACAACAGAGAAAAACAAACTCAAACAAGTGTTGCCAGGCAAAACAAACCTCACCTGGTAGCACTTATTTTAGTGTTAAAACAACTGATTCAATCTCACAAGTGTGGTCTCTGTTCTTTCAAGGTCACTAATACTAATGAGAACATCTTTTTTTCATAAGTGTAGTGTAAACATTCTAAATATCTGCCAAAAAGCTAAAAAAAAAAAAAAACCACCTTACAAAACTTTTTTATTTGACTTTTCAGAAGGACCGAACAAAAGCTATGATAATCAAAAAGTAAATTTTCTTAAAATAAACATCACTTACATGATATTGAATCAGTAGCCTTGGCGAACCACAAGGTGAATTTCATTTATCTTTTTATCTGCTGATTATCTTCAGAGGCGGCATGGTGGTGTAGTGGTTAGCGCTGTCGCCTCACAGCAAGAAGGTCCGGGTTTGAGCCCCGTGGCCGGCGAGGGCCTTTCTGTGCGGAGTTTGCATGTTCTCCCCATGTCTGCGTGGGTTTCCTCCGGGTGCTCCGGTTTCCCCCACAGTCCAAAGACATGCAGGTTAGGTTAACTGGTGACTCTAAATTGACCGTAGGTGTGAATGTGAGTGTGAATGGTTGTCTGTGTCTGTGTCAGCCCTGTGATGACCTGGCGACTTGTCCAGGGTGTACCCTGCCTTTCGCCTGTAGTCAGCTGGGATAGGCTCCAGCCTGCCTGCGACCCTGTAGGACAGGATAAAGCGGCTAGAGATAATGAGATAAGATGAGATTATCTTCAGATACTATGAAGTTATAACGAGGTTTCTTATTTTGTTTCTAGTTCTGATTAGTTCCGAAGTTTATCAAGAAATAGAACAGGTAATCGAACTTGATCAGGATAAGTGCTGATTGGTTACAAACGCTGTGTCCTAAATCACTCACTCGTTCACTATGCCCGACTCACTATATAGGGAATTACTATATAGTGGACTATATAGTGAGCTTGTTGATTAAATGATAAAACAACTTCTTTGCCGCGGCACTACTTTTCATGATGCATTGTGAGATGCTTTGAGTGCACTATATAGTGTGTTATAATGCTCACTATACATTCGGACAGCACTACAAAATGGCGACCTGACTGCATAGTCCACTATGTAGTGAGTAGGGAGTGATTTGGGGCACATTTGGCAAAAATGTCACCTTTTTGGTGACCTTGACCTTGACCAGATGACCCTCAAAATGTTGGAGGTTCTATTTGAGACCAATGCCCATCTATCCTGAAAGTTTCATGAAGATTGGTCCAGCCATTTTCCCGTAATGTTGCTAAAAACAAACAAAGAAACCCCACTGAAAACAATACTTCGCCTCCTGGTGGACTCCATCCCAGGCGAGGTAATAAAGTTATAGTATTTTATAGTGTTTAGTTTAATTACTGTAATTCATCATTAATTCAATTTGTCAATAAGCATCATTTGGATTAGATCGTAGATGAAACACATCATGTAAGATCATTGACTAAACCAAGTATGAGCAGTTATGTCTACCTACACCACATCTCTTTTTATATTAAGCTACTGCATGCACTCAGGTGCACCACGATACATCATTTGTGGTCTCTTGCATTTTGATGAAGACATTAATGAAATGATTATTAACTTCATTTGTCTTCAAATGGAAAACAAAGATTTCAGATGTCATTGGTCATCACATGGCAAAGCAGTCCAATTATTTCTCACTCATGGCTCATAAAAAACAATCGGTACATATGTTTAAAAATGGTTGATGATCTAGATTCTGTGTCGGTATCTCTGTGTGGAAACCACCATGCTGAAGAAAACAGGAAACATTCTGTAATGTGATGCATTCTTGAGGAATGGTTTAAATGTTCGCTTTTACATCTGCACACCAGGTCCACAGCTTGAAAACACTGCCAAAATGTGAATTTAGAATAAGGAAACAGGGCTTAGGATCATTTGGAACAATACATGCTAAAAGTGAATAGCGCACTACAGATGGACACCCCTTCATGTGTGTTTTATATCTGGCATGGACAGATTATCATGACCACAGGCCCTCGACACAAACTCGCCATGCACCCACTGTGCCCATGCAGTAATCCGTCTACGATATGTGCACCAGGACTTTAATGGATTTGGTTATTTTACCTAAATCCCTGCTTATTAGTTCATCCCTGCTTATTAGTGACCCGCTTCTCTGCCTCGCAACAAAACCATACCCCATGCATTACTGAGCAAATCAATATTGCAGAAAGGGGTGGACATTCAGATGCCAAGACTGCAAGCATCACTTTGTGCTTGATTCGATCACTTGAAAAGCACTTCCCATTCCCAGGCAGCATTGCCAGTTTGAATGTTTTTTCTATCCAGCCGGCCTGCTTTTAGTTTGATTGTGTAGGCAAAAACTGAAGAGGCAGATAAAAATTGGGCTGGTTTGCCATATGTTTAACCAATGTGCATTGCTGGATAATGCACTAGAAACAGAATAGGGCAGACCGAGGAGACTTGAGACTGGGGAGGCTTGGGACAGTTTGTATTCCCATAAATTAATTTCAACCAATCAGGTTTTAGATTACATCAGAAGTTAGATGTTGCCCCTTAGAGTAACTTACTTCCTTTGGAGCCACGAAGCTGGACACTGCAGCAAGATCTGTGCAGTGAAATATTTTTGTCAACCAAAACTTGGATCTTCTACTTTGCAATCCACCTTCATTCTATGGTGTAATGTCTGCTGGTGAATTCAGGATTTGTTAGGAATTAAAGTGTGTAGCCTTGAGTTACCATATATAGTATTATTTGTGAAATTTAAATTCAGGGGAAATAAACATTTAAGGATTTTTTTTAATGGCCAGATGGGGAGAGTTGGGACAGTTCATGTTACAGTTTTTTTTTTCTCATGGTTTACAAATATAAAATTGTTTAAATTTCAAGTTTAAATTGTGGGAGTGTATGTGCATGAGGATTAAACTTATTTCATTCCTTCTTGTGAATGGAACCGTTTTGTCTCATCAGGTTTTGGCTAAACTGACATTTTTCTACAGCTGTACCAGCATTGTGTGTTTATACAGTTCATATGTTACAAGTTTTGATCATAAATAACAAGAGTGCTCTGAGAGCACAATATCCCCCGCTACAATATATTGCAAACGAAATTGCAATATGCGCATTACTGTCCTATAACAAAGCTTTTTGACAAGTTTGGTGAAATTCCTCCAAAAATTGTGAGAGGAGTTGATTTCAGAAGGCAAGAACCCTTTCTGGGACGGACGGACTTTGTCACGACATAATCCCCCTTCGGGCCTTTTGGCCAGCGGGGGATAAAAATGAAACATGTAGGCCTTTATGTTCCATGTCTCCTCAATATGTCCCAAGTTTCCCAACATAATGTCCTGTATCTCCCCTCAATGTCTCATGTCTCCCCGCAAAAAAAGATACAAAAAATGAAGGAATATGAATGCGAATGCTCCCTGCAAAGAATTTCATACGATCTGCAGTATAAAAGCTGAAAACTTGTCTCAAGTCTCCCTGCTCTTCCCTACTGTATCTCCACAACAAGTCATTCACCAAACCCATAGGCGTAGAATTGGGTATGGATGGTATGGGTGTGTCCCTACCAATAGCAAACGATGGCTGATCTGTCCCTACCAATATTTCTGATTGAAGGAAAAAAAAAATCACACTCTGTGCGCGGTACACAAGTGGTTACTGTAGGTTTCCACTGGGCGAAACACCACGCAAAATTCCCTCATGAATATTTGCTCTGGGGGCATGGTCACAAACCCAGCAAACAAGTTTGGCTACCATGTCAATTAGCAAGTGCGGTTGCAGTGCAGTGAGTCAGACAACTGAGTCAAGACAACAAAAAGGCAATAATATAACAACAACCAATCAGAATTCAGATACATTCTGTTGCCAAGTAAAATTATAACCTTTCAATGTGTCAAAAAAGTTCTAGAGACTTCGTCCTGTTTTACCGTTAACTCAATCACATATCAGCTTAAACTAGCATTCTAAAACTAGTCAAAGATCACACAGAAGATAGCCTACTCCAACACAGTGTTTAAGGCTCCATATGTGTTTTACTTCCATTTATGAGGGAAAGGAACATCCGACAGTCAATGCGTTTAGCGCAGCGCACACCTTCCCGATTTCATCGGGGCTTCGTGTGTCGGGTGATCAGTTACGAGTATACGGGCCTGATTTGATCAGTTCAAAATTCCCTGCACACATTTGCAAGACAGCGTACACATTCAGCCCGAATAGATGGTCACGTGTTCAAGATATCATGTGATAGTACAAAATGGCTGACTCCAATTGGCTGTTTAAAATTATCATAACCGATGAGATCGTAGTAACAACGCACACACTACCGATTGTGTTGCATACAAGGAGATTGCGTCCGAAAATATCAACACCAGTTTGATCTGAACCGAGCAACCGAGAACCGATGAAATCGGCTACGAGGTGCACCCACACACATTTACAATTCGCAAACGATTTAATTGGCCTGACAAAATCGTAAGCGAATCAGGAAAGTGTGCGGTGGGCTTTATTCGCTTGTAAAACACGTTTGCAAATTGGTAGAATGAGTTAATCATCACATGCAAGATTTGCAATTAATCAAATGAATTGCATATTATTATTCATGAATTACTACAGTTCTGAACTCATCTCATTATCTCTAGCCGCTTTATCCTGTTCTACAGGGTCGCAGGCAAGCTGGAGCCTATCCCAGCTGACTACGGCCGAAAGGCGGGGTACACCCTGGACAAGTCGCCAGGTCATCACAGGGCTGACGCATAGACACAGACAACCATTCACACTCACATTCACACCTACGCTCAATTTAGAGTCACCAGTTAACCTAACCTGCATGTCTTTGGACTGTGGGGGAAACCGGAGCACCCGGAGGAAACCCACACGGACACGGGGAGAACATGCAAACTCTGCACAGAAAGCCCCTCGCCGGCCATGGGGCTCGAACCCGGACCTTCTTGCTGTGAGGTGACAGCGCTAACAACTACACCACCGTGCCGCCCTGGTTCTGAACTTCAAATTTTAAAAGTCTAGACTTTGGAGAGATGATGAATACTCTTTTGGTGGAATATTGTGACCCTCTTATGTTGATCTGAAGTTGGCACCACTGGGGATTGGCATTGGGTTTATGTCCCCACCAATGTTAATACCAAACCACTGACTTCAAGACATCTTCAAGCTGATAAGACTTGTCCTGTCTCATGAAGCTTAGTTTTCTCCAACATATAGTATGGAGTAGAACTGGTAGGTCTTTTTTTTTTTTGTACTCGCAAAATGCATTTTCTTTGATTCGCACACACTCAGTCTGGCACGAGGATCTGTTCCGTGCCACTCTTTGGTCTAACAAACTGTTACACACCTCCACCTAGAGGATTTTTTCAAAACGCTTAATGAATGAGGCGCTCCAAAGATATTTTATTCCGACTGGACCAAATTTAGCTTTGTTGAAAAACGCCGTGTAGGAACTGTGTGACACAGAGAACGCTCATTTCTGGTGCGCAAACAGCGCCTTTTACGCACAGAAGAGGAGGCTGGAGCTGGACAGGGCTGATTTCAGGGATGGCAGAGACTTAAATAACTGCTCAAGGGGTTATAAGTACATATCAACATTGCTCTACTGAAATAAGACAGAGAGTAGGAGAGAGAGAGAGAGAGAGAGAGAGAGAGAGAGAGAGGTGATTTGTATTCTTACCTCGTGCGCCAAAATAGCATTAAAGACATGCAGAACACCAGGCAGTGAAACGTGAACAGCTTTTTCCTCATATCTTCACACCTAAAACCAGTTGAATGCACAATCCAAACACACAAAAAAGAGTGTCAAAGAGCTTAGCAAATGAAAGCGCACTGTCGTGATATGATGGGAGGTATAATGCATGCACGAGATACTCGGACTGATTTGTTGCACCCTGGAGAACTTAGCAACTGAAATGCAAACTAAATGCCTATTAAATGAATCACTAAGGCAATAAAAGGACTCGTTTGGTATTCAGTGAAATAATAATAATAATAATAATAATAATAATAATAATAATAATAATGTCGTTTCTCTACTCCGAGCTCGAGCTCAAGTTGAACAAGCAGATGTTGTTCACGTGCGCTTCAGGCGCAATAACCGTTATTTATACACTCAAATATCTCATCATCTGTATCAAACACGGAACAAATTTGGTTTTTGTTTCTGAACACCCACCTGATCCGCCTGAAGTGTGTCCTTTCGGTGCGCACGAGATCCAGATGTTTCAGAGCAATAAAGATCTCTCTGGAGGCTCGAGCGCGTGAAAGTTCCGGCAGGGTGGCGCGCGGACGGCGCGGGTGGAGCGGATTCACACTGGGTGGAGCCTCTTAAAGCCGGCTGGAGCGCGCGCGTGCCACCAGAACGCGTGCGTTCATGAATTCCCCTCAGCGACACGTTCACGCTCAAACACGAGTGGGTCTGTGTGAAAGGAGCCTCGTTTAATTCACGGAATCTTACGCGAGAGCGACTGATGTCGGTTCAGACTGTCACACAGAGAATAATCACTTTCAATTTATTATTATTATTATTATTATTATTATTATTATTATTATTATTATCTCGTAGGAGAAACTACACCGAGAAAGCCAAAATGATCACAGCTGGGTCCTAAAGAGAGTTCATTTCTGTACATGATGCCCGGACCCACCATAGACTGTAAAAATTGCTAGGTTTCAGTCACGTGACTTTTCTGAGCGGTTTTACCGTAAGTCAAATTTATTTGTATAGAGATCTTGCAGTCACGTGACCGGAAAGTACACAGCCGCCATTTTGTCGGTAAAAAACACCGCTGAGGCGGCACGGTGGTGTAGTGGTTAGCGCTGTCGCCTCACAGCAAGAAGGTCCTGGGTTCGAGCCCCGGGGCCGGCGAGGGCCTTTCTGTGTGGAGTTTGCATGTTCTCCCCGTGTCCGCGTGGGTTTCCTCCGGGTGCTCCGGTTTCCCCCACAGTCCAAAGACATGCAGGTTAGGTTAACTGGTGTCTCTAAATTGACCGTAGGTGTGAATGTGAGTGTGAATGGTTGTCTGTGTCTATGTGTCAGCCCTGTGATGACCTGGCGACTTGTCCAGGGTGTACCCCGCCTTTCGCCCGTAGTCAGCTGGGATAGGCTCCAGCTTGCCTGCGACCCTGTAGAAGGATAAAGCGGCTAGAGATAATGAAATGAGATGAAAAACACCGCTGAATACTGCTGCACTCGTGTAGCCTGGCAAGCCAGACTAAGGTGGTGTTTACATTAGACCGTATCCGTATCGTTTTCGTCGCGGATGCACTGTCCGTGCACATTAAAACGCCGGGAAACGACTCCACAGGCGGAACAGTTTGAATCCGCCAGGGCCCACGTATTCAACCCAGTACGTATCTGATCCGGTGCTGTGTAAACATTGAGGAACGAGGATACGCAGTGCTGAGCACTAGCTGACGTCGTCATTGGACAACGTCACTGTGACATCCACCTTCCTGATTCGCGACTACTGAAAAACAGCGCGGACTTTCACTTCCTGCTATTTGTCCCGAATCACTGCTCGTGCGCTTCACTCGCGCGCTCTGTGAGCTGCGCAGGGCCGGAGTGCGCACCCTCCAGAGGGCACTCGCTGTTCAGGGCGGAGTGATTTGGAGCGCAGGATGCCTGCGGAGTCGAGCGTATCCGTGTATTGGCGTTGCTGTGTGCACGCGTATCGTGTATTGGCGTTGCTGTGTGCACGCGAATCTTTTTAAAAACGTTAATCTGATGATCTGCTGATACGGTCTAATGTAAACACCACCTAAATGTGAATATTTAGTCTGGCCTCGCTCGTAGACATTTCCGAAGGGTGTGGGAGGAACAACCCGCTGTCTTTCAAACTGTCTCTGTGCGTATAGGCCAACGCTCTGACCAATCAGTGCAACAGTGACTGTGACGTAGTCAGAGCGACAGAAAGCAGTGGGGGAGGCCTTGAAATAAATAATTTTTCAAAATGCGTATTAATTAACAGGTTCTAGATATTAAGAAGTTTGGAGATAATGACCACAAGTTTGGAGTCTGTACCACATACAGTGGTGCTTGAAAGTTTGTGAACCCTTTAGAAATTTCTATATTTCTGCATAAATATGACCTAAAACATCATCAGATTTTCACACAAGTCCTAAAAGTAGATAAAGAGAGCCCAGTTAAACAAAGGAGACAAAAATATTATACTTGGTCATTTATTTATTGAGGAAAATGATCCAATATTGCATATCTGTGAGTGGCAAAAGTATGTGAATGTCTAGGATTAGCAGTTAATTTGAAGGTGAAATTAGAGTCAGGTGTTTTCAATCAATGGGATGACAAATCAGGTGTGAGTGGGCACCCTGTTTTATTTAAAGAACAGGGATCTATCAAAGTCTGATCTTCACAACACATGTTTGTGGAAGTGTACCATGGCACAAACAAAGAAGATTTCTGAGGACCTCAGAAAAAGCATTGTTGATGCTCATCAGGCTGGAAAAGGTCACAAAACCATCTCTAATGAGTTTGGACTCCACCAATCCACAGTCAGAAAGATTGTGTACAAATGGAGGAGATTCAAGACCATTATTACCCTCCCCAGGAGTGGCCGATCAACAAAGATCACTCCAAGAGCAAGGCATGTAATAGTTGGTGAGGTCACAAAGGACCCCAGGGTAACTTCTAAGCAACTGAAGGCCTCTCTCACATGGGCTAATGTTAATGTTCATGAGTCCACCATCAGGAGAACACTGAACAACAATGGTGTGCATGGCAGGGTTGCAAGGAGAAAGGCACTGCTCTCCAAAAAGAACATTGCTGCTTGTCTGCAGTTTGCTAAAGATCACATGGATAAGCCAGAAGCCTATTGGAAAAATGTTTTGTGGACGGATGAGACCAAAAGAGAACTTTTTGGTTTAAATGAGAAGTATTATGTTTGGAGAAAGGAAAACACTGCATTCCAGCATAAGAACCTTATACCATCTGTGAAACATGGTGGTGGTAGTATCATGGTTTGGGCCTGTTTTGCTGCATCTGGGCCAGGACAGCTTGCCATCATTGATGGAACAATGAATTCTGAATGATACCAGCAAATTCTAAAGGAAGATGTCAGGACATCTGTCCATGAACTAAATCTCAAGAGAAGGTGGGTCATGCAGCAAGACAACAACCCTAAGCACACAAGTCGTTCTACCAAAGAATGGTTAAAGAAGAATAAAGTTAATGTTTTGGAATGGCCAAGTCAAAGTCCTGACCTTAATCCACTCAAAATGTTGTGGAAGGACCTGAAGCGAGCAGTTCATGTGAGGAAACCCACCAACATCCCAGAGTTGAAGCTGTTCTGTATGGAGGAATGGGCTAAAATTCCTCCAAGCTGGTGTGCAGGACTGATCAACAGTTACCAGGAAACGTTTAGCTGCAGTTATTGCTGCACAAGGGGGTCACACCAGATACTGAAAGCAAAGGTTCACATACTTTTGCCACTCACAGATATGTAATATTGGATCATTTTCCTCAATAAATAAATTAACCAAGTATAATATGTTTGTCTCATTTGTTTAACTGGGTTCTCTTTATCTACTTTTAGGACTTGTGTGAAAATCTGATGACGTTTTTGGTCATATTTATGCAAAAATATAGAAAATTCTAAAGGGTTCACAAACTTTCAAGCACCACTGTACTTAACTTACACTTTTTTTTTCAAGTGTTTTTCAAGGGTTTGCTTAAACTGTTTTTGAGAGTTTTTATTTTTATTTAGTGGTGTTTGGTGAAATAATTTCCCTTAAATTTAAAATAACGGGAAAATAAGAAACAATCAAAAAGTAATGTTTCAAAGCTGTTTATTAATTCTTCGTACTGCACAAACTAGTCCCATCCTTTTGGCTACCAGCGGAGCCAGCTGGTAGATCAGACTTTTGCCATAGCCGGTCGGCAAAACAGTGAAAACGTCCTTCTTGAAAAGGAATGAGCGGAGAGCCTCTTCCTGCTCATGTTTCAATGAAAACTCCAAGTCTAATTCTTCTAAAACTGATTCCAAAGCAGAGTCAAACTAGCGCTGTTCACTAGCCGTAGCCATCTTTCCTGTTGTGCTTTCTCCAGCGTCTCGCAGCCTTGTCGTGACTCCTGCAAAAGCCCGCCCAAAGAATCCAAACAAAAACCTTGCGTTGTGATTGGCGGGCACGATTTGATGCCCGGGGTGTTTTGTTGATATGGTGCGAGGCTAGACCCACTCGTAGGCAAAAATATTTTTGGCCGCTAGACGGGTGGGTCTAGTTTACTAGGCTAGCATTCGTGTACAAAATGGATAAATTTCAACCGACGGACTACACGGCTCATTTTTCTAATGAACAGATAACTAGATATATGTCTAAAATAAACGACCTCCGGATTAGTCACCCTTATCGCTTACCGGACGTAGTTTTCACGACCGTGTCAGTGGATATGGAACTGCCAGCGGAATACCCAGATGTGTATAATTACCTCATAGACTTTCCCTCGCTGTTCAGTGGTGAAGCACTGCGTGCTTATAAATCTCTGGACAGTTATCTTTACAGAAATTCAGGATTTGTCAGCCGCCCTCAGATGTGGCATCTTGTAAATAAGAAAATAACAATCCTCTTTGGACGGGTAAGTCACAAGTATTGAGTATTAGTACTGATACTAGATATATCAGTAGTATCTAGTATAGCACTGACCAGCCGATTATAGAATAGAATAAGGTAATTCCAGCTGTAATTCCAAATCGTCCGTCTTGTTTACCATGGATCTGACGTTGGAGAGGTAGAGGCTTGGCAGTGGAGGTTTGAGTGGCTGTTTTCTGAGCTTAGTCAACAGGCCAGCTCTGCAGCCTCGCTTTTGCTTCCGCTCCTGACGCTGCCTCCTTCACCTGCCAGACCCGATGATAATCCACGGAGACCCCGCTGATCTCGCTATCTCGTCCGGAATGTTGTGCATGCGATGGAAATCGCTACAAACCATCATTTTCTGCTGGAAACCAATGTCCAGTAAGTCCATACGGTTGTAGTGGATATTGAAGTCCGGTACAGATGAACAACACGCAAAAATACACACAAAAAACATAAAAAACGTGCACAGGTAGGGAGAGCTTGTCGCCGCAGCCGTTGTAGTAGAATTGTATATAGTAGGGTTTTCCAGAAGAAAAGGTAGAAGTAGAAGCAGAACCAGAATGAAGTAGAAGGTGGAAATATGGCGTTTGACCGACAAGATGGCGTCTGTTAGAATCTGGATCGGCTGTGACCCTAATGGGCAGCTGCCCAGGGCCTCGGCCACTAGGGGGCCTCAGAGGTAGCGAGATCGGAAAATATGAAACGATATTTTCAGAAGTTTTGATCATATTGATAACATTTTTGATGCATTTCACCACCCGTAAAGCCTCGGTCACAACCGGCCGTACGTGCTCCTACGGCCGGTCTACGTGCAAAAAAACGCAAGAAACGCACGGAGGGCGCGTGTGAAACGCACGGAGGGCGCGTGTGTGACGTGCTGATTTTCGAGCCATAGACTGTGCAGACCGGCCGCAGAGGTTCTTTGTCATGTCAAACAAACTCTATGGGCGCTTACGTTTTTTTCAGGTTGCAAGACAAACTTACGGCCAACGTGCGTCTTTCTCCACGAACAAAAAAAAAAAAAGCAGCGATTTGGGAAATGGCAAAAATCACACGGCCAAAAAATCGTACGTCCGGTTGTGACCTAGGCTTAAGGAAGCCCACCTTGTCCCGTCGCATAAATCACCTGTCATTGCCAATATGATCACTGTCCACCATGTCTTCACACGCTACGCCAGCTTGAGTTCAATGATTTAATTAATGACTTCGCTTTCCAGAAAAGTAGGAAAGTGCCCTTGTAAGTTGACCCATGGCTGTCAAACTGAATGCGCAAAGCTGTGTGCCACTGCTGTTTGGGACATTACGTGTGTGAAAGGATGAAATGTTTCACATAGCCTAACATTTTGAGATTTATTTCTGAGAAGCAAGATATTTTTCTTTCTTTGTTATCGCTCTTTGTTTTCACAAGTTAAAAGTCGCCTGGATTCCAAAATGAAAACGAACGGTTATATACCAAATGAATGTTCTTGTTCTGAAGACTAAAGAAACTGTTGTAGGCCTCGGTTATGTTCTTGACATGTTGTTCATTGACTCACTCATTCAAAGGCTTCTTGAGGCTAAACTTTAGTTAACCAGACTTGTTAACCATGATGTCTGATGGATTTTTTCACCATTGCTTTTTCTCGATTAAATAGGTGTTGATGGATATAAAGTTTTATCGTTCAATAGTATTTCTAATTGTGCCACTGGCATTATTTAAGTTTCTGTGTCTAGTTAGACAGGCACGTCTGAGGGAGTGAATTTGCTGAGCGCAGTTGACAACAGGCGGGGCTGGGGCCTCGGGGGTGTGTCTGCCCAGGGCCTCGGCAAGGGTTAACGCGGCCCTGCTTTTACATACATGTCAACCTATACGGATTGTCCGGAAATTATACGGATTTTAGCTCATTTCAAGGGTGTACGGGCGTATAAACAAAGTGTTACGGATTTTCAGTATTTTCTGACCTAAATTTATTTTGTGTATCTTACTTGAACGTCGTCAGCTGATCGTCGCAAAAACATACAAAAGCTCAATTTATAGACAAAGAACAGCGTGTATGCAGGGGCAGATAACCCAGACTATGTGAAACCGGATGTGTATTCCTCAAGCCTCGTGCAGTATCGCGACTGCGAGACTTCACTCGTTCCGGTCATGCGCGCGATCTGCATTTAAACGCGCCAAACGGTCATTGTTCGAACGATTTTCTCATTGTGCAGAGCGACATTGTTTACACCTGAGAGATTTTGAATAGCGTCTGCTGAGTGAAAGAATGGGAACACTGGGAAAGAAAATGAGATACGGCGGGCGGTATCTTCCTGAAGGGAAGGAGACATTTAATGGTGTCAAAATGAGGAGTACGCGCACTGCACAGTTTGTGTGTGAGATATAAAAGTTGCGGCGTCTGGAGTTTACGACGTGAGGGAACATATGAGGTCCAAACTACATCAGCGAAATTTGCACCAGAAACAGAATCAGCCGCAAATGACGATGTTTGCAAAGCCTAAGACTGATGATCAACCAACAAGTGTAATAAGAGCAGAAGTTACGATCTGTAATTTTATTGCTCAGCACAATTTGCCGCTAGCTGTTGCGGACCACCTGACAGAACTGTTGCCGCGAATTTGCACGGACAGTACGATTGCGAAATCTATCAGCTGTAGGCGCACAACGCAACGCAAATAATCAAAAAGAGCTTGGCCCCCGAAGCTACACTACCGATCATCCAGCACTGCCGGACGTCGCCATTTTCCTTGATGATCGACGAATCCAATGACAAAAAGACAGACAAGCGACTGGCTGTTTTGGTGCGGATCTTCGACATAAACAGAGGGGCGAAGTCAAGAATCATAGACATGCCCGTGTGCAATATCGGCACGGGTGAGGCGATTTTCGACATACTGGACGAAGTTCTCAGGCAAGTTATATTTACTTATTTATTTATTAAGTTTGGTGCGATTCGAAGGCTATAAGGATTTTATGTTGATTTTATGGATTTCCTCCTCTGATACTACAGGTGGACGCCCAAAGGAGTTGACATGTATGCTTTTAACAATAAACATTGTCGCAAAGCAGCTTTACAGAATTTGAACGACTTAAAATATGAGCTAATTTTATCCCTAATCTATCCCCAATGAGCAAGCCTGTGGCGACGGTGGCAAGGAAAAACTCCCTCAGACGACATGAGGAAGAAACCTCGAGAGGAACCAGACTCAAAAGGGAACCCATCCTCATTTGGGCAACAACAGACAACATGACTATAATATTAACAGTGAAATAGCTGGTGGTCTAAAACAGCTGCCGTAGTCAGGGGCGTAGCTGGGGGGGGGTGTCCGTGATGCCCCCTTTGTCGGACCATACATTTTTTCAATAGCCGCATAAGAATATTAGAAAAGCGCCCACTGTAATTTTCTAACATTTTTTTAAAACTAGATTGTCACCTCAGCCGAGGGTTCTGGGTTCGAGCCCGGCAGCCAGTGAGGGTCTTTCTGTGTAGGGTTTGCATGTTCTCCCCGTGTCTGCGTGGGTTTCCTCCGGGTGCTCCAGTTTCCCCCACAGTTCAAGGACATGCTATTAGGTTAATATGGGACGGCCTTGGGCTGAGGTGCCCTTGAGCGAGGCACCTAACTCCTAACTGCTCCCCGGGCGCTGTTAGCATGGCTGCCCACTGCTCTGGGTATGTGTGTGTGCGCTCATTGCTCACGTGTGTGCATGTGTGCGTTCACTGCTTCAGATGGGTTAAATGCAGAGAGGAAATTTCACAAGTGTGTGATGAATAAAGTTATGCTTTGCTTTCAGCCTCATTAGGGTTTCCATAACCTTGTATGGACTTCCTGTGGTTTGGGCGTGAAAACCCAGTTTGTCAGAGTGTGTACGGGAAAGGCAGATGCAAGTGGAGATATGTTAAATAATACACAGTGCGATATGAGCATAAAGTGTGTGAAACGCACACAACAGGCAAACAGTCCGAAACAGCAGGCAAAGTCGTAATCGAGGAAACAGGCAGGAGGTCAATCGAGGCACGGACAGAATATCAGAGGCAAAACTATACAAGATCAAGGGACAAGAAACAGGAGTCAAAAAACCAGGAGGTCAACAAGGACAGGGAACAAGGCTCTGTAAGGCATACTAGACGCAGCATAATACTTCACAGCATCCTTGCGTGGGCGCAGTCCTTAAATAACCCAAACAGAGTTCATTGATTAAAGACAGGTGTTCTTCGTTAACAGTGCGCATGCCGGAGCTCGTTAGGCGCGCGCAGGAGGTGTGCCTTCAGGTGCACAAGCCAAGGCATGCAGGACTGACACAGTTCTGCGCAAGCACAACACAATCGCACTAGAAAGCATGGTCAAGCTGCCAGTGTAGCTGCAGTCTTTTTAGTTGCAAATTACGAGTATTTCCTCTTGTGTTCATAATTCCCCATGTCAAAACAAGCGAAACTTTCCTCCTTCTTTTGACGTGAAGAGAGGTAAGCAATTTATTATACAACCCCGATTCCAAAAAAGTTGGGACAAAGTACAAATTGTAAATAAAAACGGAATGTAATAATTTACAAATCTCAAAAACTGATATTGTATTCACAGTAGAACATAAACAACATATCAAATGTTGAACGTGAGACATTTTGAAATTTCATGCCAAATATTGGCTCATTTGAAATTTCATGACAGCAACACATCTCAAAAAAGTTGGGACAGGGGCAATAAGAGGCTGGAAAAGTTAAAGGTACAAAAAAGGAACAGCTGGAGGACCAAACTGCAACTCATTAGGTCAATTGGCAAAAGGTCATTAACATGACTGGGTATAAAAAGAGCATCTTGGAGTGGCAGCGGCTCTCAGAAGTAAAGATGGGAAGAGGATCACCAATCCCCCTAATTCTGCGCCGACAAATAGTGGGGCGATATCAGAAAGGAGTTCGACAGTGTAAAATTGCAAAGAGTTTGAACATATCATCATCTACAGTGCATAATATCATCAAAAGATTCAGAGAATCTGGAAGAGTCTCTGTGCGTAAGGGTCAAGGCCGGAAAACCATACTGGGAGCCCGTGATCTTCGGGCCCTTAGATGGTACTGCATCACATACAGGCATGCTTCTGTATTGGAAATCACAAAATGGGCTCAGCAATATTTCCAGAGAACATTATCTGTGAACACAATTCACCGTGCCATCCGCCGTTGCCAGCTAAAACTCTATAGTTCAAAGAAGAAGCCGTATCTAAACATGATCCAGAAGCGCAGACGTCTTCTCTGGGCCAAGGCTCATTTAAAATGGACTGTGGCAAAGTGGAAAACTGTTCTGTGTTCAGACGAATCAAAATTTGAAGTTCTTTATGGAAATCAGGGACGCCATGTCATTCGGACTAAAGAGGAGAAGAACGATCCAAGTTGTTATCAGCGCTCAGTTTAGAAGCCTGCATCTCTGATGGTACGGGGTTACATTAGTGCGTGTGGCATGGGCAGCTTACACATCTGGAAAGACACCATCAATGCTGAAAGGTATATCCAGGTTCTAGAGCAACATATGCTCCCATCCAGACGACGTCTCTTTCAGGGAAGACCTTGCATTTTCCAACATGACAATGCCAAACCACATACTGTATCAATTACAGCATCATGGCTGCGTAGAAGAAGGGTCCGGGTACTGAACTGGCCAGCCTGCAGTCCAGATCTTTCACCCATAGAAAACATTTGGCGCATCATAAAACGGAAGATACGACAAAAAAGACCTAAGACAGTTGAGCAACTAGAATCCTACATTAGACAAGAATGGGTTAACATTCCTATCCCTAAACTTGAGCAACTTGTCTCCTCAGTCCCCAGACGTTTACAGACTGTTGTAAAGAGAAAAGGGGATGTCTCACAGTGGTAAACATGGCCTTGTCCCAACATTTTTGAGATGTGTTGTTGTCATGAAATTTAAAATCACCTAATTTTTCTCTTTAAATGATACATTTTCTCAGTTTAAACATTTGATATGTCATCTATGTTCTATTCTGAATAAAATATGGAATTTTGAAACTTCCACATCATTGCATTCTGTTTTTATTTACAACTTGTACTTTGTCCCAACTTTTTTGGAATCGGGGTTGTATATTTTTTTCCATTAAAGTTGCATTTTGTGGCTTTGAAGCTAAGTTTTAGTGCCATTTCTAGAACACAACATCAAGAAAATGTGGAAGAAACAGCAATAATGGAAGAGCCGGTTTCTAAGCTACCTAAAACTAGAATGGTAATTATTTTTTGTTACATAATATACTCAGGTTGCCAGTCAGTGTGTGACCCCCCCCCCCCCCCCCCCCTTTGAAAAATCCTAAATATGCCCCTGGTAGTGCAAACAACTAGCGATAACTTATCAGCATATGCTCGTAATCTAGAAGCCACTGCTCATTTTAGATATATTCAGAAGATTGCTATGTGCAAATGGATTTGTCAGGATTTGTCATACAATCTCGAAAACTACCCTTCAGTCGAGTTCCCCGACATCTCAAACTATCTGGTGTTGCAGATGTCCTTCTACACCGCAAAACAGATGAAAGTGTGGAAGAGTATAGAGGCTTACAACTTTTTTGTATGTGACTGGGTAAAGGACCTTGGTATCAAGTCGCTGCCAAATGAATCCTGTATTGTTTTTGCCCGTGTAAGTGTTTTTTTTTTAAGCTTTTCATTCACGTCTTTACAACGAAGCGCTGCAAGTTGAAGTGTAAACAAACAACAGTTCTCTTGATTCTCACTTGTGTTGGCTCTTATCTCTCAGGTAAATCATTCACAAAGATCATCAGAAACCCCTTTAAAGACCTGGATCTTAGTTAAACAAGACGGAGAAGAAGTGATCACGGTGCATTGTAACTGGATGGCTGGGTAAGAATTTTGTTGCGACCTTCATGCATCTGGAATTTGTGAGGAGTAAACAAAGAAACAGCTGGGGACTTTAGTGCTTCGTGACTAAAAAAAGTACCATAAAATAATGACACATAGCAAGAAAAGGACTTGGGAAAACACTAACGACGTAGATGAGAGGGATATACAAACCTTTCATGAAGTGATCACTACAAACTCGAGCAGGCTTCAACTCGGCTCCCTTCGATTTCAGTGAGAGGTTCAAAAGCTACCTTTCTTGACGTCTTTTTGTGAAATCCTGTGTTTGTTTACCCTTTTTTATTAGTTCACAGGGAACCCTGAAGAAACTTTCCAGTTTCACGGTTTGATTGATTCAAAAACTTAAAACAGAGGCATTTTTCATGCGAGCAATGCACCTTCTTTGTACAAACACTTTGTCAATTGAACTTTGGTTGACCACCAGCTAAAGTTTTGAATAACTAATGAGGCGGATGTGACGTCACGTGAAATCCAGCAATAAGGAGGCTACGGGCGTCGCCATCTTGGCAGTGCCTGACTCTGCCGAACTTCCGGCTAGTCCATAAATGGAGAAAGGGGTGGGGATAGTGAAGCCTGGTCGCTGGAATAGTACAGCTGGAACATGCCTACTAACCTTGACGTTAATAAGCTAGCTATGCAAGCAAGCCAAGAAGCTACTGGCTAAACTAAAAGAAGCCGCTCCATAAGATACAGACCATAACCCCGACGGACGGTTTACAAAATAAATAAATAAATAAATAAATAAAAATCACCAGGCATGTAACCATCAGGTAATATATTTGATCAAGGAGTGTTGTCTTTTCAATTTTAATAATTGTTAATCAAAGCAACATTAGTACTAATATTTTCTCCTGATAGCTCAGATAACTAGCGTTAGCTTGGTTAATAGCTAGCTTGCTAGCAATATAGCTAGGCTGAGGTCGATAGCAGTTACTCTTAGATGGTCAGTCTCTGATGGTCACATAGCATATGAAACAATAAGAGATGTGTCTCTTAGTGAATGATTGACTGTTGCTACTCGACTCTTCATGCTGAATGGATATTATTTCTACGTCAGACTCTAAAATGTAATTTTTTTAAGTCGCTCAAGCTGTCAAATTGTCAGTCTGAGCCTAATTTACTGAAGGGGAGACCATGATAAACTTCATCGGCAGCGACATCCGTAGCCTCCTTATTTAAGCTTCAAATCTGCTCTTCAGAAATCATATGAGTGATATCGCAGAGGCTTTGTGGATCAACTTTTTCAGTCTATGGTCTTAACATACGTTTGGCCATATAACGTAGCTGATTTTGTAATTTATTTAGTTCACTTAGCTTGCTAATGAGGCTTTGTAAATTGGCTTGTTAAATTTATTTGTTGGCTTTGGTTTCACAGTATCATAGGATTAATCAATCATTTAACACCACATAAGCCAGTTTTAAAAATTCAAAGGAAATTCATCACAAAATCTTGTACAAACCTTGTACAAAAGTCTTGACACCCCCTTGGTGTTTGTCCTGTTTTGTAGCATTACAAGCTGGAATTAAAATGGATTTTTGGGAGGTTAGCACCATTTGATTTACACAACATGCCTACAGATTTAAAGGTGCAAATTGTTGTTTTATTGTGACACAAACAGTAATTAAGTTGGAAAAAAAAATCCTGAAATCTGGAGTGTGCAGAGGTATTCACCCACCCCCAAAGGCAATACTTTAAACATCCACTTTTTGCTACAATTACAGCTGCAAGTCTCTTGGGGTATGTCTCTATTAGCTTAGCACATCTAGCCACTGAGATATTTGTCCATTCCTCAAGGCAAAACTGCTCCAACTCCTTCAAGTTAGACTGGTGTACAGCAATCTTCGATTTATGCCACAGATTCTCAATTGGATTGAGGTCTGGGCTTTGACTTGGCCATTCCAAGACATTTAAATGTTTCCCTTTAAACCACTCCAGTGTAGCTTTAGCAGTATGTTTAGGGTCATTGTCCTGCTGGAATGTGAACCTTCGTCCCAGTTTCAAACCTCTGGCTGATTCAAACAGGTTTTCCTTCAGAATTGCCCTGTATTTAGTGCCATCCATCTTTCCTTCAGTCCTGACCAGCTTTCCTGTCCCTGCAGATGAAAAATATCCCCACAGCATGATGCTGCCACCACCATGCTTCACTGTAGGAATGGTGTTCTCAGGGTGTTGGGTTTGCGCCACACATGGCATTTCCCATGATGGCCAAAAATATAAATTTTATTCTCATTTGACCAGAGAATCTTCTTCCATGTGTTTGGGGAGTCTTCCATGTGTTTGGGGAGTTTACGGTTGGGCAAACTCCAAACGTGTTTTCTTAAGCACTGACTTTTTTCTGACCACTCTTCCATAAAGCCCTGCTCTGTGGAGTATACAGCTTTAAGTGGTCTTATGGGCAGATACTCCCATCTCCATTGTGGATCATTGCAGCTCCTTCAGCATTTGGTGTCTTTGTTGCATCTCTGATTAATGCCCTCCTTGCCTGGTCTGTGCATTTTGGTGGGGGGCATCCTCTTGTCAGGTTTGCAGTGGTGACATATTCTTTCCATTTTGTTATAATGGATTTAGTGGTGCTCCCTGGGATATTCAAAGTCTGGGATATTTTTTATAACCCAACCCTGATCTATCTTTCTTCTCAACTTTGTCTCTGACCTGTTTGGAGGCTCCTTGGTTTTCATGTTGCTTGCTTAGTAGTGTTGCAGAGTCAGGGTCCTTCCAGAACAGGTTGATTTATACAGACATCATGTGACAGATCATGTGACACTTTGACTGCACACAAGTGGATCTTAATCGACTAATTATGTGACTTATGAAGTGAATTGTTTGGACCAGCTCTTATTTAGGGGTTTCATACGAAAGGGGGTGAATACCTATGCACACTCCAGATTTCTGTTTTTTCATCTTAATTATTGTTTGTCACAATAAAACAACAATTTGCACCTTTAAAGTGGTAGGCATGTTGTACAAATCAAATGGTGCTAACCCTCCAAAAATCCATTTTAATTCCAGCTTGTAATGCGACAAAACAGGACAAACACCAAGGGAGATGAGTACTTTTGCAAGACACTGTAAACAGGGTTACCACGAGAAGGTACAACGGACGGTCTTCACCATGGAGAGGCTGGAGTCATCAGCTCTTGAGTGACCATAGATTATGCTTCACATGATGCTGGGTATGGGGAGACCAAGCTAGGATGCCATGAAGGTCATTAGTAAGGTACTATTCCTCCAGGGACCCTTCATTTCTTTTTACTATCCTTTTCACTAAACAGTCACAGGGGGAGAGGTCATCCTCCAATGACCCTTGTCGAGACATTAAAAAGAGACTTGGGATTGGAGAACACCACTGAGCTGGCTACATGTGTGAGAGAGAGAGATGAATGGAAGAAGAGGCGTGTGGCTCGGCTGAGGCTGAATTGATGATGATGATGTACTGAATTACTGGTAGAAGTAAGTGGCAAGTGATTATTTAAAAAATGTACTTTGTGTTATGCAATAGTAAAATCTCCAAATCCACAAAACTGAGTCTCAAAGGCATGTCTGGTTTTAAAATACAGGATTTACCATTAAGCAGTAAATTGCCTGATGAATGATGTAAACCATTCAGAAACTGGGAGAATTAAAAACAAACAAACAAACAAACAAACAAACAAACAAACAAAAAAAACCCAACTTGTTTAGATTATACCAAAGACCAAATGTTCTAATCAAGTGAACTTTAGAATATATCGTATACATTTTCATTACAAAACTGAAAGGCATAAATTTCTGAATTTCTGTTTTGACAAACAAGATGTTATCAAGTAACTTTCGATACTAGCTACATAAAATTAAGCTATTGACTATTTGCCAAATATCTTATCTTCACTGGAAATTCTTGTATTCAGGATTCACAAGGGGTGACGTTGTAACGAGGAGAGCAGGGAGACTTGGGATGGGGAGACTTGGGACAGTTTGCATTCCCATAAAATAATTTCAACCAATCAGGTTTAGATTACATTACAAGTTAGATGTTGCCCCCTAGAGTAACCTACAGTTAGGTCCATATATATTTGGACACTGACACAAATTTTGTTTTTTTACCTGTTTACTAAAACATATTCAAGTTATAGTTATATAATGGACATGGACATAAAGTCCAGACTTTCAGCTTTCATTTGAGGGTATCCACATTAAAATTGGATGAAGGGTTTAGGAGTTTCAGCTCCTTAACATGTGCCACCCTGTTTTTAAAGGGACCAAAAGTAATTGGACAATTGACTCAAAGGCTATTTCATGGGCAGGTGTGGGCAATTCCTTCGTTATGTCATTCTCAATTAAGCAGATAAAAGGCCTGGAATTGATTTGAGGTGTGGTGCTTGCATTTGGAAGATTCTGCTGTGAAGAAAACATGCGGTCAAAGGAGCTCTCCATGCAGGTGAAACAAGCCATCCTTAAGCTGCAAAAACAGAAAAAACCCATCCGAGAAATTGCTACAGTATTAGGAGTGGCAAAATCTACAGTTTGGTGCATCCTGAGAAAGAAAGAAAGCACTGGTGAACTCATCAATGCAAAAAGACCTGGACGCCCACAGAAGACAACAGTGGTGGATGATTGCAGAATAACTTCCATGGTGAAGAGAAACCCCTTCACAACAGCCAACCAAGTGAACAACACTCTCCAGGAGGTAGGCGTATCAATATCCAAATCTACCATAAAGAGAAGACTGCATGAAAGTAAATACAGAGGGTTCACTGCACAGTGCAAGCCACTCATAAGCCTCAAGAATAAAAAGGCTAGATTGGACTTTGCTAAAAAACATCTAAAAAAGCCAGCACAGTTCTGGAAGAACATTCTTTGGACAGATGAAACCAAGCTCAACCTCTACCAGAATGATGGCAAGAAAAAAGTATGGTGACGGCGTGGTACAGCTCATGATCCAAAGCATACCACATCATCTGTAAAACATGGCGGAGGCAGTGTGATGGCTTGGGCATGCATGGCTGCCAGTGGCACTGGGTCACTAGTGTTTATTGATGATGTGACACAGGACAAAAGCAGCCGGATGAATTCTGAGGTATTCAGAGACATACTGTGTGCTCAAATCCAGCCAAATGCAACCAAACTGATTGGTCGGCATTTCATAATACAGAGGGACAATGACCCAAAACATAAAGCCAAAGCAACCCAGGAGTTTATAAAAGCAAAGAAGTGGAATATTCTTGAATGGCCAAGTCAGTCACCTGATCTCAACCCAATTGAGCATGCATTTCACTTGTTAAAGACTAAACTTCAGACAGAAAGGCCCACAAACAAACAACTGAAAACCGCTGCAGTAAAGGCCTGGCAGAGCATTAAAAAGGAGGAAACACAGCGTCTGGTGATGTCCATGAGTTCAAGACTTCAGGCAGTCATTGCCAACAAAGGGTTTTCAACCAAGTATTAGAAATGAACATTTTATTTACAATTATTTAATTTGTCCAATTACTTTTGAGCCCCTGAAATGAAGGGATTGTGTTTAAAAAATGCTTTAGTTCCTCACATTTTTATGCAATCATTTTGTTCAACCCACTGAATTAAAGCTGAAAGTCTGAATTTCAACTGCATCTGAATTGTTTTGTTCAAAATTCATTGTGGTAATGTACAGAACCAAAATTTAAAAAATGTTGTCTCTGTCCAAATATTTATGGACCTAACTGTACTTCCTTTTGAACCAAAAAGCTAGACACTGCAGTAAGATCTGTGCAGTTAAATATTTTTGTCAACCAAAACTTGTATTTTGTACTTCACCTCCACCTCCATTCTATGGTGTAAATGTACGCCGGAGAATTGGGGACTTGTTAGGAATTAAAGCATGTAGCCCACAGTTACCATATATAGTATTATTTATTCAACTTAAATTGTGTGTGTGTGTGGGGGAACATTTAAGGATATTTTTTTCTAAATGGCCAGATGGGGAGAGTTGGGATAGTTCATGTTACAGGTTTTTTCTTGTGGTTTACAAATATGAAATTGTTTAAAATGTTTGTTAAAAATGTAGGCGCATACCTGCATGAGGATTAAACTTATTTCATTCCTTCTTGAGAATGGAACTGTTTTGTCGAGTCAGGCTTTGGGTAAACTGACATTTTTCTATCACTGTACCAGCATTGTGTGTTCATATGTTACAAGTTTTGACAATAAATACAAATGAAACATGTAGGCCTAGGTATTTTATTTTTGTTCCATGTCTCCCCACTATGTCCCAAGTCTCCCAACATAATGTCCCATGTCTCCCTGCAAAAAAAAAAAAAAATCTCACCTCATCTCATTATCTGTAGCCACTTCATCCTGTCCTACAGGGTCGCAGGCAAGCTGGAGCCTATCCCAGCTGACTACGGGCGAAAGGCGGGGTACACCCTGGACAAGTCGCCAGGTCATCACAGGGCTGACACATAGACACAGACAACCATTCACACTCACATTCACACCTACGGTCAATTTAGAGTCACCAGTTAACCTAACCTGCATGTCTTTGGACTGTGGGGGAAACCGGAGCACCCGGAGGAAACCCACGCGGACACGGGGAGAACATGCAAACTCCACACAGAAAGGCCCTCGCCGGCCACGGGGCTCGAACCCGGACCTTCTTGCTGTGAGGCGACAGCGCTAACCACTACACCACCGTGCCGCCCCCCCCCTGCAAAAAATAAAATAAAAAAATTATTTATACAGAGTGTGTGTGTGTGTATGTGTGTATATATATATATATAGGCGGCACGGTGGTATAGTGGTTAGGGCTGTCGCCTCACAACAAGAAGATCCGGGTTCGAGCCCCGTGGCCGGCGAGGGCCTTTCTGTGCGGAGTTTGCATGTTCTCCCCGTGTCCGCGTGGGTTTCCTCCGGGTGCTCCGGTTTCCCCCACAGTCCAAAGACATGCAGGTTAGGTTAACTGGTGGCTCTAAATTGACCGTAGGTGTGAATGTGAGTGTGAATGGTTGTCTGTGTCTATGTGTCAGCCCTGTGATGACCTGGCGACTTGTCCAGGGTGTACCCCGCCTTTCGCCCGTAGTCAGCTGGGATAGGCTCCAGCTTGCCTGTGACCCTGTAGAACAGGATAAAGCGGCTACAGATAATGATATATATATATGGCAGAAAAAGTGAAACCTGAAGGCCAGTGTGTGACAAGCTGAGAAACTAATGTTGTGGGAAAAGGGTATATGTAGTAAATACTCTGTAATGCAATGTGAATGTAACACTATCTGCAAAGAATGTCACACAATCTACAAAAGCTGGAAAGCTGTCCCAAGTCTGCCCTACAGATAGAGCCGTTATACAGATTAAATGTGAGCTTATTTAAATTCTTGTGCAAAATATTCAAAATAAACACCCACAGAGAAGATCACTGTGAATCTGCTCCTGATTTATGTTTCCGTTTCACTGAATTTTACAACTTTACTGAATGACACTAATGCTTTAAATGTCAGTGAATTTCAGTGAATTTGTTGAAAGGATACACAACACCATGCATGTTAGCTAGCCCGCAGGGTTTTACGCCTGACTAGCCAGTGAGGGTTAAAAACCATGTGAGGAAAATGAAAAATGGAGAGATTGTGTGAAAGAGATGGATATTATTCGGGATCACATTGATCACTCTGTGTCTTATTTCTGCAAGAGCTGTAATATTTTATGTGTTTCCCTACCTGCCCCTCCTTTCAGTATCCCTAAGAAGCCTGGCACATAAATAACTCGGCACACAACACAGAGCCAGAATGCAGAATCAAATGCAAGTGATAAATACGTAATAAGATGAAGACATTCCATTTGCCAACACCATAGACAGTAAAGTTTTGTAAAAGCATAGTAATGTATCGAACAATACTGTTCTATACACCTTTGATACAACAATAACAATCCATGAGCAGAATAGCAAACAGCTTTGCTCGCAGGCATCTGCAGGCCAAGCTTTCATATGGCACTGATCCCAGCAAGTGTGCTAATTTAAATAAAAACATACTGTAAATCACATTTCATTTACTGGTCAGGTTCCAGTGTCTAACGGCTAATTGTGCCGCTTTTCTATGTGATTCTCAGTATCAATATTTAAGGCATAGTATCTCAGTGGAGAAAGAACGAGCTGCATTTCCTGGCAGGTAAAGTCAGCAACCTTTTGCACTGGTGTTACACAGTGTTTCAGTTTGATATTTATAACTGTGCTGTGATCTGTTTAGTTTTTCTTGATTTTTTTTTTTTTTTTTGCACGCATGCAAACTCCTCACCTTTCGGCGAAATTCGCCGTTTTGGTCCCAAAATAGGTCACTTGTGTGAATCATGTAGATCCGAAGAGTTTTTTTTTGGGGGGGGGGGGGGGGGTAGGCAGGCTACAACGTTACTGTTGCCAAACATTTCACTTACAGGGTTACAGCCAATCGAGATAAACAGTAACACGCGCTTCTTTTCCATTGGAGTTCTGATCAGCTGGTGCGCAACCCACTGCTGGTTGCCAGTCCTCGCTTACGAAAATTCCACAGATTCAGACCGTAAAGTCACCTTTTTATAGAGAGATCTGGCAACCTCATCTCGCGACTGGATCTGAACAGACCCATCTCATCTCATCTCATTATCTCTAGCCGCTTTATCCTTCTACAGGGTCGCAGGCAAGCTGGAGCCTATCCCAGCTGACTACGGGCGAAAGGCGGGGTACACCCTGGACAAGTCGCCAGGTCATCACAGGGCTGACACATAGACACAGACAACCATTCACACTCACATTCACACCTACGGTCAATTTAGAGTCACCAGTTAACCTAACCTGCATGTCTTTGGACTGTGGGGGAAACCGGAGCACCCGGAGGAAACCCACGCGGACACGGGGAGAACATGCAAACTCCACACAGAAAGGCCCTCCCCGGGGCTCGAATCCAGTACCTTCTTGCTGTGAGGCGACAGCGCTAACCACTACACCACCATGCCGCCCCTGAACAGACCCCTTCGCAGTAAACGTCATTCATACGTAAGAGGAAATTGCGCGCGCAGCCTGGACTCAAAAAAGACTCAGCGACGGTCAGACTGACTTTTGGCGACGGTAGAGACTAGAAGAAATATTTGGAAGAAATGCCTAGTTGTTGTGTTGTCGGGTGTCAGAATCGTAGCAGTGATGGGGTTAAAATGTTCAGAATTCCAGCAGGATCTCACCCATTCCAAAAAAAATCGCCGACGTCTATGACTACAAGCCATCAAACGTGTAGACTGGGATGAAAGCACTATCAAAAATGCGCGGGTTTGCAGCGCCCACTTCATCACAGGTAAGATCAGGCTATTTATTAAATCTTTCTTTTTTTATTCTTTCTAGTCTTCGTTTATTGATGTAGCAAAATACTTTGGTAACGTTTGTCTGATTAGCTGGGTCATAGTTACACAATGTAATGATATTGTTAGCATGTTAACTTAGCTTTGCATGCAATTTTGTTTGTAGGAGAGGTCTCGCTTGACTCAAGCAGTCCAGATTTTGTGCCATCATTATTTGTGTATGCCGAAAATCACAATTTTAAAACAAGGATGGAAAGGTAAAATTGTGTGCCCTCACTCTAAATGCCAACTTACGTTGACTGCTCTAACCTAGCTCCCGCCCCGTTCAGTTTCATTTCTGCTCTCTGCCTCTCACTTTTTACGCAGCTCTGATTTCTTTTAGCTGCACTCTTTACACTATCATTGTGGATATGTTGGATGATGTAGGCACGAAGTTTTTCGTGGGTGTACACTGAAGTCTTGTCAATAAGGTATGAGTATATATCTGGCCATTGTATACCAGGGAACTTACTAACATCGTCCGTCCACTCTTTAATTAAATACGGATCCGGTAGGCGATGTCCACTTGTTAGAGTTAACTTATTTATGTAGCATTCTCGATCTTGTAACGACAATTGTTTTGCATAATCTGACAGCTCATAATGCCGGTCTATGGGCAGCGCCATTGTTTCTGAGTCCAGGCTGCGTGCGTATCCTAGCAACGGTCGGTTTGTTTACAAACATGCGAAGGGGTCTGAACATACCAATGGAACAGTTTCCAGTGCGCTCGGGGGTGAATAACTGGAAAAGTTGTTGGATTTTGTTGCTGTTACGTGTTGAGGTAAGTCTTTTACAGTGCCAGAAATGTGTACATAAATGTAACTATGTCTAATATGTTTTAACATACGTGCTGAAATCAAGTTTAAGACATAACACGTTAACTAGCTCCATAAGATGGCTACAGATGTAAATACCAGCTGCTATAGCTTACTGTCGCCAGATATGAGAGATATGAAAACGAACACATGATCAGCTCAGTGGTGTGGTATAGAGAAATTCCCTCTTCACAATGGATGGTTTTCAAATACAGTTTTTTTTTCGAGAGCTAGAAAGCCGACAGGGTGTTTTTCTCCTAAAAATAAGCACCAAGCGTCTTTTCAAATCCCCATGACAACCGCTTGTTCTAGCTTGCTCTGGCTGTAGAGCGCAAGCAATGTACAAGCACAAGTAATGGTTCCAATTATTTTTATATTTTCTGGTAGTATCGAAGTTACTGGGGAACTCTTGCGTTGAACACCCCGAGAGCTAGTAAAGCTCCGGTGGAAAATGATTTGCTCCTATTTGCTAGATATTTTAATGAAATTAGCGTCAAACTTGTGTTGTCAACGCTAAGTAACAGAAACACTGGTTGCCAGGATTGTTATTTATTGATTCATTGAAACGTAATGGTTCTGAGCCATCTAAAAATAGCGAAAACTGTCCCGTCTCGTGTTGTACACTGTTCTGCCTTCATCCATTGACTTGGTGCAATTTTTTTTTCAGCGTGAGAGGAGACGTCAGGAAAGGCTTGTCGTGTATTTAGACCAGAAGCTACTAAAGCTGTAGTGTAAAGTCACTTTGTTGCCATTGTTGTTTAGTCGCTGCTGTAGCTTTTGTCGCTCGTCACCATTCAAAGTCAATTACTTTTGGCTGTTGTACAGCTTTAGCTTCTGTGATCTCTGAACACAGTAAAGAGAGTGGTTTACAGTTAATAGTACTGATGTACCACTTACACTAATACAAACATTATTCTTGCAGAATGAGTGTGTTAGGGGAGGAGGGGGAAGTCATAGCCTAATGGTTAGAGAAACAGCTTTGGGACCAAAAGGTTGCTGGTTCGATTCCCCAACCGCTCCGGCAAGAGTGGTGGCGTACCTTGTGTCTGATTAGCCAAAGAAAAGCTGATGATGTGATCATCAGTTCGGGCATTGAACCTGACCAACTGAACAGGGGAGGAGGACGCTGCAGCTGTTAAAAAGCTGGATGCTGAAATAAAATGCAGCTGGAAGTGGGCCTGGCTTAAACTGGAGGGCAAGGTATCCGTGAAGGGACAAGAGGTGTCATTTCACATAGGTGATGTCTTTAAGAAAATTGACAGACAGGGATTGGCCAGGTGTGTCCTCTGCCACAAGGACATGAACTATGCGAAAAAGGGCAGCCATGCTTTGATGGCTCACGTCCAAACAGAAATACATAAGAAGAAGATAGAAATCATTGCATCCACACACAGGAGAAGCAGGCCAGGCTGAGGCATGCAGCTAAACACAGGAAGAGGGCCTGTGAACTCCTGGTGCAGGCCAAAAAGAAAAAATAAATAAAATGGCTGTAAAGAAAGCGTCCACTTAAATTTAATTGTTGTCCAATAAAGACATGTTTATGGAAAGTTATTTTGTACTGTATTAAATTCAAGATGTTACTGGTTGCAATTTTTTTTGTAACGTAGACTACGAAATGTACTTTTGCACGCATGCCGTGTGTCCGTGCACCCTTCTCACCTTTTTCACCCCTGACCAGTTTGCATGCCTGTTTTTGTCTTTAGTGCATCTGAGTCGATGAAGAATGTTCAATCTAGTCTCCTGGAAGGACATGCATATGGTACAGTTGCCTCCATTATGCACCGACACGTAATCTCATATACGCAAAGCACACAGACCCAAGCTGGAGGTTATTTGTAGTTCTTATTATTTCTTTATTGATGTCTTTTTATTCTTTTTGACAGTTATGTTCCCTTTTATGGCTGAAAACTACAGTTGACTTGCTAACTTTAGGACTACAGTTGTCATGAACAGTTTTGCTCTTAAGTTTCCATCAATGAACAGTTCATAAATTCAACAAAACAGACTTCATGTTGAAAATGTTATAATCACGTTGTCTGTTATCACCCAAATGAGGATGGGCTCCCTTTTGAGTCTGGTTCCTCTCGAGGTTTCTTCTTCATGTCGTCTGAGGGAGTTTTTCCTTGCCACCATTGCCACAGGCTTGCTCATTGGGGATAGATTAGGAATAAAAATAGCTTATGTTAAAGTCATTAAAATTCTATAAAGCTGCTTTGCGATAATGTCTACTGTTAAAAGCGCTATAAAAATAAACTTGACTTGACCTTTGCACTCAACAGTGCATAATACCATAGATACAACACAGTATATAAACAAAAAAGCAAAGTCTTTATAGAATTTAGCTTATGTTAGCTTCTAGTAGAGCCCATCTTACTGTACGGTGCAGAAACGTGGACTCTGACAACACGACTCCAGGCCAAACTCAATGGGACATACTTGTATACTAAATTATTGCGTTGTGCACAAAACATCAGTTGGCAACATTTTGCAACCTTGGATACAATCTATGGAGCTCTCCAACCAATATCACAGAGGCTTATCCAAAAACGTGTCCAATTTGCTGGTCACTGTCATCGGGCCAAGGATGAGGTAATATCATTGCTCTTGTTGTGGAAACCACCTGGAAAGGTTCACTCCAGGAGACTTACTTACACTGGAGTTATTTCACAGGATATCGGTGTAGAATTTGAGGACCTGGGCACGGCAATGGAAATCCACACAATGTAGGTACAAATACCTGTACATAGATATGTACGTAGCATGCCAATGACATAACTGTAGATTGCATTTTAATTTTTAAAAATGTTGTTTTTTAAGGTATACTGTATGTTTTCATGTGTGTGAAAGTGTATTGTGCTCTCAAGATTGTAAAGAAGGGAGTTCATATATTTTCAGCCATCCATCCATTAACTGTGACCACGTATCCTGTGCAGGGTTGTGGGCAAGCTGGAGCCTATCCCAGCTGACTATGGGTGAGAGGCGGGGTAAACCCTGGACAAGTCGCCAGATCATTGCAAGGCTGACACATAGAGACAAACAACCATTCACACTCACACCTACGGTCAATTTAGAGCCACCAATTAGCCTAACCTGCATGTCTTTGGACTGTGGGGGAAACCAGAGCACCGGGAGGAAACCCACGCAGACACAGGAAGAACATGCAAACTCCACACAGAAAGGATCCCATCGGCCACTCGGCTCAAACCCAGAACCTTCCAAGGGCGGCTGGTGCATAAGGGTGATTGGGCGACGCACTGCCAAAACAAACAAAAAAATTTTTTTCTTTTTTTAAAACAAACTTTCACCAGCGCTGCTCGAGGCCGTTTTAATCTGTCTCTGGGTATCATTGTCCAATCAGGGTGGTCTTACTTCTAGAGTACCGCCCCTTTTGGGGCGATTTCAGTCACGCTGAAAATCGCCCAAGAGTTCACTGATAGAGTCCCATGTTAATATATTTTTTTTTCTCCTGACTGACACTTCAATGCAATCTCTATGGGTTCCGGGGGGGCTTGCCCTAACGTGCTTACATCACTGCGAAGCGCGGCAAAGTTGCGTTCGATCCGCTCAGTTTCTGAGGTGAGATGGATGCGGAAAGCAATTCAGTGCGGTCCTTAAAAGAAGTTCCATTTAGTCAGCGATCAAATCGAGCTAAATTGGCAACAAAACAAGCTGGACCCCCCTCGACCAAATCTAAACATAAAACAAATTTCGACAAGGGGGGGAAATCATATACTCAAGGTTTTACTTCAACATGGTCCCAGCGCAAATCCTGGCGAGCTGGCTGCAAGGACGCCTCAGCGGTTTTCTGCTCCCCCTGCTTACTTTTCCACCCTGAAGGTGGCTCCACGGACAACACTGCTTGGACGGTCACTGGAGTTTCGGACATGCATCATTTGTCGGAGAAAATAAAAAAACATGAGTCATCAAAGATTCACATGGGCAGCTGCCTGAAATTTTCGGCTTTTGGGAGAGTGAACATCGCTACACAACCAGATGAGGGCTACAGGCTAGCAGTTCACCGCCACAACGATGAGGTGAGCAAGAACAGGCACATATTAAACCGGCTCACCCAATGCGTGAAATTTTGTGGAGTGTTCGAGTTAGCTCTACGAGGCAAAGACGAAACTGAGGGCTCCAGTCACTGTGGTGTTTTTCTGGGTTTGGTTGACTATTGACTTGCTACCTAGGTCAATTTACTTCAGTCCTGTGGACATTTATGGTCCGTGTAGACATAACGGGGGAAAATTGCCCCCCCCCGAAAAAAAATTCAGGAGCCGCCACTGGAACCTTCTTGCTGTGAGGTGACAGTGCCAACCACTACACCACCGTGCTGCCCTCATATATCTTCAAAGAATTTAATATCGTTTCTCATTGTGATTTTTTTTTTCTGAGCCACTGTTCTCAAAAAGTGAAAGTCAAAAAGCAAGACATAGGTATAGATAGATACATACATAGATAGATAGATCAATATGTAGGTAGGTGGATAGATAAAAATCTCTATCCTCCTACGCCCACCACATCACATTTTTTTTTTTTTTAAATATACAGTGCTTCTCTCTAGAAGGCACTTTAGATCACTGGAAAAACAATTTCTTTCCCACTGTTGTATGAACATTAAATTCCCTCTGATAACTGCTACCCCCTGCTGCTTGTTGTTTACTCTCTCTGTTGTCTGTGTTGAATTTTCACTGTGGTTGTAATATGCACAATATTGACTATGTTTACTGAACTGTGAAGTCATTTATACACTGCACTGAATTGTGTTGTTTTTTTTTATGACACTGAATCATATCCTGTATGTCCTGTAATAGTGCTTCATGTCGAGAGTGATACCAAAAACAGCTTGTGGCTTTTGTGTGTGTGTGTGTGAATCTGAACTCTTGCAGTGCTATGAGAAAGGTCACACATGTAAATTTTTAAGGCTGCAGTAACACCACTGCAGGGAACGCCTGTCGATGGTGAACATGGCAGCACGCACAGACTCAGCGGCTCGGAGCTCCTACTACTTTTACACTTTGTTGGTGGTGCTGTGTATCATTTCACACAGTCTTTGCACATTTCAGTACAGCAGAAACAAACTTTTACAACTGAGTGGGGGATATCAGCTGTCCGTGGAGTATCTGATCCCCCCGGAGATTGTTAAACCACTCCTGGGGACACCCGCAGCAGCAGGCCGGAGGAGGCACTGTGAGCAGAGGCAGAAGAGAGGCAAGCGGGGGGCGCCTGGGCTAGGCTAAAGGCTAGCCCCTTCAAACCACCACTCCCGACCATCTTTCTAACGCTCGTTCAATCCATCATAAACTGGGCGAGATACGACTGCAGATGGCTACACGAAAGACTTTAAACCACTGTTCGTGTTTGATCTTTTCCGAGACCTGGCTGGACAGCTCCATCCCAGATGCGACTATCGAGCTAGCAGGCCGCACCGCCTACCGAGCCGACAGGACTGCAGACTCTGGTAAGAAGACCGGTGGGGGACTGTGCATTTATATCAACAACTCCTGGTGCACAAACGTCACTGTGGTGGACAAGCTGTGTAGTCCAGAGGCAGAACTGTTGCTGTTAAAGTGCCGTCCATTCTATCTCCCGCGGGAATTCGCTGTTGTTTACATCTGTGCTGTTTACATTCCACCAGACGCTAATGCTAAGCTAGTGTTAGCACAAGTGAGCAGCAGCAGCATCAACAACAGCCTAGTAGCACATCCGGACAGTGTTTTTATTGCAGCTGGGGACTTTAATCACGCGGATTTAAAATCAGTTCTTCACAAATTCCACCGACATGTGAAGTGTGCTACTAGAGGAGATAGAACTTTGGACCAGGTGTATACTAATGTAGCAGACGCATACAAGGCCCAGGCCTACCCCCACCTGGGTCTGTCAGACCACCTCTCTCTTCTGCTACACCCACAGTATACACCTAAGTTCAAGATCGCTGGGATCACAACCAAAACTGTGAGAACATGGCCGGTGGACGCAGTTCCTATGCTCCAGGATTGTTTCCACCACACAAACTGGGATGTATTCAAAGAGCAGGACACTGACAATCGTGTTTCACTGGACAATTACACCTCCACTGTTTTAGATTACATCTGCTTCTGTGTGGACAATGTCACCTGCTGGAGGCAATTCCGTGTGTTCCCTAATACCGTACACCACCATGGATGACACATGGAGTAAAACAGCTTATCTGAGCTAGAGACTCTGCGTTTCACTCTGGGGACCAGGAGGTATACAGTGCTGCCAGGGCCAACCTGAAGAGAGGCATCAATACTGCCAAACACCATCACAGGAGGCGTATTGAGGCCAGGTTTGACACCACCACAAACCCAAGGCAGGTCTGGGAGGGCATCAGGGCCATCATGGACTATAAGAGGAAAACACCACCACCCTCAGCTGACAGTCCCACCTTGGCTGAGGATTTAAACCTCTTTTATGCCCGTTTTGATAGGGACAACACCAATCCTGTCCTGCCCCCCCTCCCCTCGACCGACCCTGCTCCAGTCCTGAGCACGCATGAGGTGAGATGTGTGTTCCGCAGCATTAACACCAGGAAGGCGGCTGGACCAGATGGAGTGCTGGGCCGGGTGCTTAAAGACTGTGCTGCGGAGCTGGCAGACGTCTTCACCTCCATCTTTAACACCTCGCTGTCCTGTTCTCTGGTTCCAGCCTGTTTCAAAGCAGCCACCATTGTCCCCCTCCCAAAACAGTCCAATGTCACATGTCTTAATGACTACAGACCTGTGGCAGTCACCTCCATTCCCGCCAAATGCCTGGAGAGACTGGTCATTAAATGCATCAAAGTCGCCTTACCACCAACACTGGATCCAAACCAATTTGCCTACAGAGAGAACCGGTCAACTGAGGACGCCATTGCCACGGTGCTGCACACACTGCTGGAGCATAAGAATACCTATGCACGGCTCCTCTTTGTGGACTATAGTTCGGCTTTTAATACCATCCGGCCGTTCAAATTCCGGTCCAAACTCCACCAGCTGGGACTCAACACCACCCTATGCAATTGGATTGTGGACTTTCTAACAAATCGCACACAGAGTGTTAGAGTGGGCAAGAACACCTCCTCCACCCTTGTCATTAACACTGGGGCCCCTCAAGGGTGTGTGCTGAGCCCTTTGCTCTACACTCTATTTACACATGACTGCTCTGCCTCCTCCTCGTCCAATCTCATCGTCAAGTTCGCTGACGACACCACGGTTCTCAGACTTATTACTAACGACAATGAGACAAACTACAGGAGAGAGGTACAACACCTGGAATCGTGGTGCCACAACAATAACTTGGCCTTAAACACCAAGAAGACCAAGGAGATAGTCGTGGACTTTCGCAGGAAAGGACACATTGACCACCTACCTCTTTCCATAGGCAACGATGTGGTAGAGAGGGTGAGGGGTTTCAAGTTCCTGGGGGTAACAGTGACTGAGGACCTGTCCTGGGGCACTCATATTTCCACAGCCATGGAAAAAGCACAACAGCGGCTCTATTAGCTGAGGAGCGCTAATATCCCCAGACCTCTGATGGTGAACTTTTACAACTGTGCCATCAGTAGTGTGCTGACACATGGATTTCTAGTGTGGTTCTCCAGCTGCACTAAGGCCGACCAGCAGGCACTTCAGCGGGTGGTGAAAGCTGCCGGGAGAATCATTGGAATGACTCTCCCAGAGATCAGCACCATCTACTCCACTTGCTGTCTGAGAAGAGTGCGCAACATCCTGCGGGATCAGCACCACCCTGCTCATCACCTCTTCCACCTGCTGCCCTCAGGGAGAAGATACAGGTCCATACAGGCCAGAACATCCAGACTGGCCAATAACCTGTATACACAAGCTGTGAGGCTACTGAAGTCTGCCACATTCACAACCACATCCACCAATTAATATCATTGAACTGGTTTGCATTGTTGCAGTTGTCACTACTCTCTCTCCCCTGACACCCCCCCCCCAGACAATAACGTTATAACATTACAATGGCACTGATCTGGTTTTTGCACTGTTTATACAATGTCATAATACTCAGGTATTTGTCTGAATGTCTCTGCTCTGCACTTTATCAACATTGATGACTTGAACTTATGCTGCTATTTGCTATGTTGCTTTTTGTTGTACTGATGTAATACTGGGTCAAATGCTTACACTGGGTTACTTAGGGGGGTATGTATTTATTTGTGGGTTTGCACTTTATCAACTCTGCTGTACGGATGCTCCAAATGAAATTTCGTTGTTCTTTTTTGTGACAATGACAATAAATAATCTGAATCTGAATCACCACAGGTAAAGTACAGATAAACTATACAGAAGTAGTAGTATGGATATTGTATAGACCCAATAATCTACTTGAGTGAAACTAAAAAATGATCTACATTCAAACATACTCAAGTATTCAAAAGTAAAAAGTACATGTTGAAGAATACAGTTTACTACAAACTTATTGTGCCTGATCCTGCCTGACTAGCTAGTTCACTAAGCAATCAGTCATAAGGAAAATATTCTGCAAACTCAGACAAACCTATAATTTGGCTTGATGGTTAGCTTATGTTTAATACCCCTGCTGAAATAAATGCTAAGGCACATGAGCAATGATAAAACTTTACTAGCTAGCTAATATTGCAAACAAATTTACAAAGCCTGATTAGCTAGCTAATTGAACTTGCTAAATTACGAAATAACCAACTCTATATGGCCAAACGTATGTGGACACCTGATGATCACAGCCATATGTGGTTCTTCCCCAAACTGTTGCCACAAAGTTCATCTCATCTCATCTCATTATCTCTAGCCGCTTTATCCTTCTACAGGGTCGCAGGCAAGCTGGAGCCTATCCCAGCTGACTACGGGCGAAAGGCGGGGTACACCCTGGACAAGTCGCCAGGTCATCACAGGGCTGACACATAGACACAGACAACCATTCACACTCACATTCACACCTACGGTCAATTTAGAGTCACCAGTTAACCTAACCTGCATGTCTTTGGACTGTGGGGGAAACCGGAGCACCCGGAGGAAACCCACGCGGACACGGGGAGAACATGCAAACTCCACACAGAAAGGCCCTCGCCGGCCCCAGGGCTCGAACCCAGGACCTTCTTGCTGTGAGGCGACATCGCTAACCACTACACCACCGTGCCACCCTGCCACAAAGTTATCTAGACAATTATCTAGAATACCTTCATGTGTTGTAGCATTCAAAATTGCTTAAAGTGAACTCAAGGGCCCAAACCTTTTCCAGCATGACAATGCCCCTGTGCACAAAGCAAGGTCTATAATGACATGGTTTGCCAAGTTAATGTGGAAGAACTCAAGTGGCCTTCACAAAACCCTGACCTCAACCCCATTGAACACCTTTGGGAAAGCTGACCTCGCACCAGGCCTTTTCGTCTGATGACAATTTTTTAAATGTTTTTCCATCCATCCATCCATCCATCCATCATCTGTAGCCACTTATCCTGTCCAACAAGGTTGCAGGCAAGCTGGAGCCTATCCCAGCTGACTATGGGCGAGACGCAGAGTACACCCTGGACAAGTCTTCAGGTCATTGCAGGGCAAACACATAGACACAGACACCCATTCACACGTACAGTCAAAATTAGAGCCACCAATTAGCCTAATCTGCATGCCTTTGGTCTGTGAGGGAAACCAGAGCACCTGGAGGAAACCCATGCGGAGAGCATACAAACTCCACACAGAAAGGCCCTCGCTGGCCACTGGGCTCGAACCCAGGACCTTCTTGCTGTGAGGTGACAGCGCTAATCACTATACCACCATGCCACCCTAAAATGTTTTTTAATTAATTAATTTTATTTTTTACAATGGAGGCAACGGTAACTCTAGCAAAAGACATCATATTATTTATATATATATATACACATATATATATATATATATATATATATATATATATATATATATATATATATATATATATATATATACAAGAAATTACATTTAAGATTTTGTCCAAGTATTCTAAAAGTATTTTGTGACTGTAAGGAGTAAAAGTACAGCTGCGGTCAGAAGTTTACATATGTCACCGACCAGACAATAAAGTGTATTTCAGACCCCGGGCTACAACAACACAAACAAGACAAGGATGTAAAAAATACATCTTTGATTTATTAAAAAAAGTGGAACTATAAATTAAAGCCCCATAAACCCACCCAAATGCTACAACTATCCAAAAAAAGTCACTTCACTAAAAAGAGTTCCAAGTCTTTAGTAAAGTCCACACAACAGCTAGGGCCAGGCAGGGGCAGTGTCACTCAGTTGCCACAAGGGGGAGTCGCTCAGTCCAGTCCTTCACCATCCAAATCTGCCTCTTTGGAGTCCGCACGCCAGTCCGGGATTTCCAAGTTGCTCAGCACAACGCAAGTGTTGTCGTCGGGGAGGGCCCTTCAGAGGAGAGAGAAGGTTGCACTCATCAGCAGATCACTTCGGCATCGGCCACTTCAAGAGTGCGATGTTAGGCAGGCAGCGGCAAGACCAACCGAGAAAGGCGACGACAGCTCAGCAGATCACTTCGGCATCGGCCACTTCAAGAGTGCGATGTTAGGCAGGCAGCGGCAAGACCAACCGAGGGAGGCGACGGCAGCAGGCGGCTTTTGGCAGGAGAGGGGCTCCAGATCTAATGCTGGTGGGGAGGAGAGACGTGACGGCAGCTGTTCACCCGGGAGGCGCCCTGTGAGTTTGAGTCTCTGGCTTTTTATGGAGAGAGGAATTAGCACATCAGCCAATGGCTGGCTAATAGAATCATTGGCAGGGGACAAGTCTCAGATGTTCATGTTTACATGCAGATAATCACACGTGAAAAGAGCCAACCTATAGGTTGGCTGGCTAATCTAATTATTGATGGAAACGAATCTCAGATACATGCAATCTCAAAACATGCAATATGGCAACCACTACTAAACTACTAGAGAGTCAAGTGCACAATGTAAACAAAGAACAAAACATCAAATCAAGTGTACACAATAGCACAAACCACAGCAGCACAATAGCAAATGCCCTTTGACATTCCCCCCTGCTGTTCTGGTGGTTGTCCCGAACACCATATCTGCCAAGTATTACTCTCTGTGCCCTGTATTACTGTAGTCCAAAAGAAAGTTCTGCATCCCCCCTATTCCTCCATCTATGCCCCTCCCAGCCACCTGCCTGACGGTTGCTGGGGATTCTAGTTTAAACCTTCAGGACAATTCCTCTTCACATGGCCTGCTTTCTTACAGAGGATGCAGATAGGCCTACCTTGACTGTCCCAATGGAAGGCTGGCTGGTCTCTTGGAGAGGCACTATACCTGGCCCCAGCTGATGGATGCCTACCCGGTGTTCTCCTCCCGAATGCTGGACTCAATAGTGTTGGGGACAGTTGTCGTCGTACCTCTTCTGCGATATCTTTACTCAGGGCTGCTATTTGGTCCTTAATGTCTTGCCATACCTCAGCCCTGAATATTTCTTTCCACTTCTTCAGATCATTTCCATTTGGCTCTCGGGGATGTTGGGCCCTCACCCTGAAGGTTACAGCTTCTTCACCCAGGTGGTCCGCTTCCAGGGCCCGGGCTTCTGCATAGGCATCTGAGAAGGTGAACTCTTCTTCCCGCCTCACCAGACGCTGCAGTTCCCTCTGGATGGTTATAGATCAGAGGCCCAAGATGAATTGGTCACGGACTGTTATTTCATCCTGTGCAGAGCCCCTAGGTTCCTTCTCACGCCACCTCAGGAACAGCTCACGGAGGCAGAGTACATAGGTCCCAATACTTTCCCCTTGTCCACATTTAAAAAACTGCACTCTAATTTGGGTTAGTGACGTGGTTTTGCTATAGAGTGCATCAAGTTCCTTTAAAATTTCAATAGCAGAGTTTCTTTTTGCATCCTCCAAGAGTAACACCTCTCTCCTTGCAACTCCATCTAAAGCCCCAATAATAAAGTCTGTTTTTTGTGTTTCAGACAGTCCTTGGGCCCTAAGCATGGCCTCAATTTGAATTTTCCAGTCTCTGAATTTAACCTGGCCTCCCTCCCCTGAAAATTTGGGCACCCAGGGCATCCCCATAAACCAGGGCATGACCATAGTATTAATCACAGGGGGAGTAGCGCTACCAGAATTTACATTCTCATCAGCCATTTTGTATTGTCGTGGGAAGGGGTCCTGCCGACTACGCCAAAATTATGTCACCGACCAGACAATAAAGTGTATTTCAGACCCCGGGCCACAACAACACAAACAAGACAAGGATGTAAAAAATAAATCTTTGATTTATTAAAAAAAGTGGAACTATAAATTAAAGCCCCATAAACCCACCCAAATGCTACAACTATCCAAAAAAAGTCACTTCACTAAAAAGAGTTCCAAGTCTTTAGTAAAGTCCACACAACAGCTAGGGCCAGGCAGGGGCAGTGTCACTCGGTTGCCACAAGGGGGAGTCGCTCAGTCCAGTCCTTCATCATCCAGATCCGCCTCCTTGGAGTCCGCACACCAGTCCGGGATTTCCAAGTTGCTCGGCACAACGCAAGTGTTGTCGTCGGGGAGGGCCCTTCAGAGGAGAGAGAAGGTTGCACTCATCAGCAGATCACTTCGGCATCAGCCACTTCAAGAGTGCGATGTTAGGCAGGCAGCAGCAAGACCAACCGAGAAAGGCGACGACAGCTCAGCAGATCACTTCGGCATCGGCCACTTCAAGAGTGCGATGTTAGGCAGGCAGCGGCAAGACCAACCGAGAAAGGCGACGACAGCTCAGCAGATCACTTCGGCATCGGCCACTTCAAGAGTGCGATGTTAGGCAGGCAGCGGCAAGACCAACCGAGGGAGGCGACGGCAGCAGGCGGCTTTTGGCAGGAGAGGGGCTCCGGATCTAATGCTGGTGGGGAGGAGAGACGTGACGGCAGCCGTTCACCCGGGAGGTGCCCTGTGAGTTTGAGTCTCTGGCTTTTTATGGAGAGAGGAATTAGCGCATCAGCCAATGGCTGGCTAATAGAATCATTGGCAGGGGACAAGTCTCAGATGTTCATGTTTACATGCAGATAATCACACGTGAAAAGAGCCAACCTATAGGTTGGCTGGCTAATCTAATTATTGATGGAAACGAATCTCAGATACATGCAATCTCAAAACATGCAATATGGCAACCACTACTAAACTACTAGAGAGTCAAGTGCACAATGTAAACAAAGAACAAAACATCAAATCAAGTGTACACAATAGCACAAACCACAGCAGCACAATAGCAAATGCCCTTTGACACATACATGGACATGAATGCTGTCATGGACATGCTGTCATGGCAATACTGGGTTTTCAGTGATTTCTTTGAACTGTTCTTTTTCTGTGCCAGAATGATTGTACAATATACATCTTTAATAGAAAAAAAATAATTTTGTGCACGTTTTAATTTATTTTAGGTTTTCTGAAATCAACACAGGGTCAAAATTATACATACAGTCTTGAAATATACATACAGCACACTGAATATTTGGGTAAATGTCCTTTAACAAGTTTTATCTTGACTAGATGCTTTTGGTAACCATCAACAACTTCTGGCAGAATTCTCTATAAATTTTTGAGTGGAACTGTATGTTTTTTCCACTTCAAACAGTAAGTGTATGTCATATCCACATGCAGCACACGCTGCAAGAACTAATTACTATGTACCTGTTCCTAATCAGGGCGCAATCACGGTGCATGCTTATAAGGACTCCACAAGCACACAGTCTTCACAAAGTATATGCATTGTACCCAGTATCTCATGTTTACCAAGCCTTGTATTGTTTTGTGCTTGTCTGGCTATCGACTCTATTTTCTGTTTACCTTGGCTCTGATTTATGCCTCCATTACTGTTTACACCTCGTACGACCCTTGCCTGCTTCATGACCCTACCTTTGCCTGATGTTTTTGATGCCTGCCTGTTTTGTAAATAAACTCCTCCTGCACTTACATCTGCCAACTGCTCCATTACTGACAGTGTATAACTATTCAATTTCAATAATACTATGCATAAAGTACAAATATTCCCAAATAATCCTTCGCCACATTAACAAAATAAAACTACTTAAGTATTTGCCACCCCTCAGCAACACACACCATCACCAAAAGCTCCAAGTTACAGTGTATAGTTCAGTACTGTGCTTGTTTGGGATAAAGCCCAGATCCATGTATTGTGCGTGTCTGTATGCACAATGACTTGAAGTCCCAAGCTACCGTACATCAACGTGGCGATATTCAGACGCATTAAGTTCAGCTTGAACACAGTGTATTTGTGTATGGCACAGTGTATTTGTCACTGTAATGAGCAGCTGCTTCTGTGGGACATTGCCTCATTTCAGCAGTGACAGTGCTGAGTGTGAATGAATAAAGCCAAACAACTGTGCATTCCTCCATAGGCAACATAATCATTGGTCACCCGTGTCAGCTTCCACATCAAAACAAATGCTCTCATTAGCCAGGCTACTGCAGGGACATCCCATTATGAGGGGGTTTTCCATTCACAACTGTGTCCATGACGGATGGGTGGTATTCCAGCTGTGTTCTCCTCTGGCCATGAATATGGTAATGATATGAAAAAGACACACCATTTATAAAAAGATGAATGAGGCTGCGATAGATTTGGATTGGGATATAGATGCAGGAGTGGCATGAATACATCATAACAAACTTAGTACACCTTTTGATTGTCAACTGTGACTGTAAAAAAAAAATCTTATGCTTCTTTTCTTTAAGCACTTTAAGTAAGGGTATGCATTTTATGTCTGTTAGTTAAACTGTTGCAAGATTAGATACATCTTTTGCAACCAAACTAGTCAAGAATTTCTTCCATTTTCATGACAACATGCTGTCATCAGCAGAAGGAGCCACGTGTTGCTTCTCAGAGGAAAGAGAGTGTAGGAGTGAAGGTATCTCCTGCACTGACATCTTTTTTTTTTTCTTCCCTGCAGGTGCAATTTTGATCTCATGCTAATGAAAGCTTCTGGTCCTGTCCAAGAAATATGAAAAGGATCCGATAAACAATTATTTTTTTCACCATATAACCAGTGTTGTAGTCGAGTCACAAAACCTCGAGTCCGAGTCCAGTCTTGAGTCCCCAGTGTTCGCGTCCGAGTCAAGTCCATGTCAAGTCCAAGTTATTAAAAAAAATTTCAAGTCGAGTCCGAGAACAAGACTCCAACCACACCATTTGACGGTGGCTGTTTTAGTGCCATTAACATTAGTTTGTTCCTGAACATGACGTATGAACAGGTGAATGTGCGTTCTCTTTGTCAGGGAGTGTGAAGTACTCTGTCAGAGATTGTTGGGAGACGGATGTAAATGCAGAAGGTGTGCTTATTAATACAAGTGAAGACAGGTAAACTATCCAGAATGGCAGGAAAAATCATAAAATGGTGAAACAGGCCATAGGTTGAGTGAGGCACAAACAGGCTATCGTAGACTCGGCAGAATCAAAGACAAGAAACAAGAAATCATGGATCAGGAAACCAAACAAGGAAATGAGGCTCGGTAATGTGTCAGCGATACAACTAAATACTTCGCAAAGTAAGTGCATTTTCACAGTTTTTATATAGGCGTGCTAATTGCACTTTAATCCTATGCAGGTGCGAGTCATTTACGGCGCGCGTGCGAGAGCCCACCTGACGCGCGCTGTCCGGAGCATGCCCGAGAGTCTATCTGATGCCCGCACTAAGGCGTGCAGGTGTGACACTCTTGCATGAAATTAATACAAAAATTAATGTAGATATAAATATCTTATTCCAAATTATTATGGCATGTTACAAAAAATAAAGAAAAAAAATCTGAGTCTTCATCTCCAATTTAATGAGTCCGAATGCAGTTAATGTACGAGTTCGAGTCTGAGTCATCAGTGCTCAAGTCCAAGTCAAGTCACAAGTCCTTAAAATTAGAGCACGAGTCAGGTCCGAGTCCTGGACTTGAGTACTACAAGCCTGTATATAACTGTCAGACCTGGCTTTATAAAATGTTGTCCATGTTGTAGTTTGTAAAATGAGGATGGAGAAATTTAAATGCTGATTCATACGCAAAGTGGGACGAAAGGTTTTGTATGATGCACTGATGTGTGGGCGCCTTATGTGGAGGAGTGTAAGCTAATTTAAGGATTTCATAAAAAAGTACATAATATAAATGAAAATATAAGCCTGCAGGAATTGTTTCATCCCCCCCCCCCCCCGAATAACTGAAAGGGGAGCAATTTATCTTCTACTTATTGAGGTACTTTTTGGTGTACTTTACATGCAAAGGCAGAATCAGCTGAAATTGCTTAAATCAAGACTGGAGCAAGAATGTGAGCAATAAAAAAGAAAACTAAAGATTCATTTCTTTTGAGCAGAGTGCAGTTTGGAGCAGGAGCACTCCAGTTACCTAATTTTAGTTTGACAGAATGGAGAATTATGGCTCTTTATTTCCAAGGACAACAGTATTTATTTATTTATTTATTTATTATTTTTTACAATATTACTAAACATCCATAACTATTCCTGTAACATTTTTAGCTGCAGCAACTTGAGGTTTCAAAGACTAGTCGACTAGTTGAGCTGACTTTTTTTATCTTTTTTTCCTGGATTTTTATCAACCAGGAAAATCCTCCCAGCTGTTAATGTAAGCATCACATCTTCCCTCCAGGTTGCTTATGGAGCTATAATGAGGGCTCCATAGATGTAGAGCTTCCTTGCTTTTGGATAAAATTGTGGATATGCTGGTACATTAATGCATTTTCAGAATTGATATGCCTTTGATCATTAAATATGACATAGATTTATGATTTTAAAGCCTAAAACCCACTGAAGCTGGAAATGAAATCTGAAGCCTGTGGCTATAGCTGATAATTTGAGATGTGCTCTTGTTGTTTATCAGCATTTAACTGCAGTAATAAAACCTAGAAATAGCAATATCCTGAATCAGACTGAGCTTTAACTATAGACGAAATGACTAGCTGACTAGTCAACTCTGTTTTTGAATTCCTGGCTAAATAATAATAATAATAATAATAATAATAATAATTGTGCAACATACTGGAAACATCATAACATCATTGGAGGATTTATTTATTTATTTTTTTTAAATAATACTATGAAATCATTATTACAGCAGATGTTTTTAGAAAACTGCAGAAACCTTATTTTGGGGATGTTACAACATGTCAAAAACGAAGGACTGAATATACTGAATAATAATATAATAATATGTTCTATTTATATAGTGCCTTTCTCAAAACCCAAGGTCGCTTTACAATAATAAGCAGAAAAAAAAATGCTTGAATGCTTGAAAGACCTTCTCTGTTAGCTGTTAGAGCTCTCTACTGTTGAAATGATTGTGCTTTATCAACATTTCATTCCAGGAAATATTTTGTAGTTACTAGATACAAAGCATCATACATGAATGTACACCAGACACTCACCACCCACTTTATTAAGAACACCCATCCACCTGCTGTTTTATGCAGTTATCTAATGAGCCAATCCCTTGACAGCAGCACAATGCATAAAATCATGCAGCTACAAATCAAGAGCTTGAGTTAATGTTCACTTCAAACTTCAGAACGGGAAAAATTGTGATCTCAAAGTGTGACTTTCACTGTGGCATGAGTGTTGGTGCCAGCCAGATGGACTGGTTTGAGTATTTCAGAAACTGCTGATCTCCTGGGGTTTTCACATACAACGGTCTCTAGAGTTTACATAGAATGGTGTGAAAAACAAAAAACATTGAGTGAGCGATAGTTCTGTGGGTGGAAATGCTTTGTTTATAAGAGAGGTCAGAGGAAAATGGCCAGATTGGTTCAAACTGCCTGGAAGGATATAGTAACTCATATAATCACTCTTTACAACTATGGTGAGCAGAAAAGCATCGCAGCATGCAACAGCAGAAGAGCACATCGGGTTCCACTCCTGCCAGCCAAGAACAGGATGCTTAGAATCAAGAACAAGTCTCTGTTAAAGTGGCCAGTGAGTGTAATTGTCTCCATAACAAGAGATTCATCTTTACTAATTGTCTAATAAGAATGACGTGCCAATCATCATTCTTAATGATGAATGACCATCAGTTTAAACATGCATAATTACTCCAATGACTCTAGATTGTAACAGGCATGACAGCTCTGTAACCTCTTTCACATACAGCGGTCAACTTCACAGCTCTGCTACTCCATATTGCTTTGAGCCAAACTAACTGAATCTCACTGCCCTTTGCACCACAATATCCAGTCATGCCACTCAACATTCAGCCTCTCCTCTGACACCTCTAACACGTACTGCTAAAAATTCATTACAAGCAAGGTACCCTGCAGGTAAGTAGGATTTTGTGTGTATTTGAACAAAGAGGAGTGAAATCATGCAAAGCTCAGGTTCTAATGTCCTCAAGGCAAAACACATCATGACCTTTTCCACTGGCATGCAAAGAATGCTCTTGTAATTTATTAACACCGATGATTTCAATGTGACTTTTATGATTGCTATACTGCCAAGTTTGTCAGCTTCCTGCTAAATGCAGTGACAAAACGTTAATACATCTGCACACACTGAAATGGAAAATATCAATTATCCACACCACATTATCCATCCAGTTGGTTTAATTAACATCAGTTCATCAGAAATATCACAGCTCTGTTACATAATCAACATGAACAATAGCACAGCTGAAAGCTATAAGTTGTTTTAATAACTAAATTATGTTATAAAGCGGCGGCATGGTGGTGTAGTGGTTAGCACTGTCGCCTCACAGCAAGAAGGTCTGGGTTCGAGCCCCATGGCTGACAAGGGCCTTTCTGTGCAGAGTTTGCATGTTCTCCCCGTGTCTGCGTGGGTTTCCTCTGGGTGCTCTGGTTTCCCCCACAGTCCAAAGACATGCAGGTTAGGTTAACTGGTGACTCTAAATTGACCGTAGGTGTGAATGTGAGTGTGAATGGTTGTCTGTGTCTGTGTCAGCCCTGTGATGACCTGGCGACTTGTCCAGGGTGTACCCCGCCTTTCGCCCGTAGTCAGCTGGGATAGGCTCCAGCTTGCCTGCAACCCTGTAGAACAGGATAAAGCGGTTAGAGATAATGAGATGAGATGAGATATTATAAAGCTGCAGCATGGTGGTGTAGTGGTTAGCACTGTCGCCTCACAGCAAGAAGGTTCTGGGTTTGAGCCCAGTGGCTGGCGAGGGCCTTTCTGTGTGGAGTTTCCATGTTCTCCCCGTGTCGGCGTGGGTTTCCTCTGTGTGCTCCAGTTCCCCCCACAGTCCAAAGATATGCAGGTTAGGCTAATTGGTCGCTCTAAATTGACCGTGAATGTGAGTGTGAATGGTTATTTGTCTCTATGTGTCAGCCCTGTGATGACCTGGCGACTTGTCCAGGGTGTACCCCGCATCTCGCCCATAGTCAGTTGGGATAGGCTCCAGCTTGCCTGCGACCCTGTAGGACAGGATAAGTGGCTACAGATAATGGATGGATGGATGGATGGATACTAGGACTGAATATTCGTTCCAAAAGAAATACATTTTACATAGCAGGATGGGGGAGTGTAATAAATATATGACAGTTCAGATTAAAATGTCACAAAAATAATAGAATCCTATTAAATTATTTTCTGCATCTAAAGGTCAGCTCTAAAACACTCCTGTATATACACGCTTAGAAACAAAATCCGTCTGGCACATTTAACAATTCTTTAGTTGGTCCATTTTTGAGAATGCTTAATGGTTCAGCATAGAATCTTATAACAGAGGCTTCTCTTTTCAGAAAATTACAACCCTTTCAGAAAGTTATAAACATTACCCCTGGATCACCCCCAACACCCTCCAAAAAAACCTTGAGGAAGAACGATGTTTAAAAGTGTGTATCAGTGTATTGCATCATGAAATGCAGAGAAATAATTTGAGACATTAGTTATAATCATTAAATGCAATACCACAGCATATTTGTGGTCTTGCATATTTTAGAATTTCTTGCTTTATATTTTGCATTGCAAACAGTGTAGGGAAGTCCCCTGAGGACGTGCAGACTGGTGATGTGAGAGTGGCCTCTGCTGCTCAGAATAATAAGTGCATTCTTTTCGAAGGGTGGAATTTTCAGTGAGCAGTTTCTCGTCTCCATAGAAACAGGCTGCAGCCTGAAAGTTCCCAAACTTTTGCGAGATTGACTTTGATAAAGTATCTAGTGCAATTTGTGCCTCTAGTGTTTTCAAATTCAACCAAACTCTTTGTAGCCTGAAGAACAATACGACAGAGTGGTACGTACCACACCTGGATACATTGCAAGCTACAGGGTACAATTTCTTCCCCAGGGACTGTAAAGGAAATAAACCATGCACATTCTTATGACTGCACGAGAGCACACTCCAGATTCTCCACTAATGCCTCTACTGAATGACAAACATCTAAATAAGTCAAAGAACATCGAAAGCGATAAGGCTACTTCCACTTTCATCAGAATGCCTCCTGTCCTACTCTGCCTCCTGTAAACAGATTGAATTCGTGGTGTTCTGAGGTGCAAAGAACATTTCAGCCATCTGATCATTGCTACTGCTGCTATATCAGACATGCTGCCGTCTCCTGTTGCCTGGGTAACTAGAGTGAAGAATGGGAAAACCAAGAGAGATCTGAAGTCTCATGGCAATATCATCAGCACTCCCTGATTTCTTCAAACCAGTCTTATGAACTACAGTCGGTTTCTTTAGACCATGATTTTAGCTGTAACACAGCCCTTGCAAAATTGAAAACTGTTCACTGACTTCATTGACGATGCATCTATAAACCTGCTCATGTAATACAGACTTATCTCCAATTTACGAGATACTATAAAAGCTCTGTTTTACCAAAAGCTACTTTGATTTTTAAATCGATGGCAATAAAAAGTCTAATAACACAGATGCTATTAAACTGAGAAAGAAGTTGTCTTACTTTTGTGTAAATGCTCTTTATTCAGCAGGGGTTGCCAGACTTTTTCAACATTAGTATGCAGCCAGTAGCGTTGAAAAAGAGGTTGCACAAGCAACTAAGGTTCTGGGTTACTAATCAGGAGGTTGGGGTTCAAGCTCCAGCAATGCCATGCTGCTACTGTTCAGCACTTGAGCAAGGTCCTTAACCCCATTGGCTCCAGGGGTGGTGTATCATGGTTGACCCTGGACTCTGACCCCAACTTTCTATACAAAGAAAAGATTTTCACTGTGCTATAATGTGAATATGTAACAAATAAAAGCTTCTTTTTCTTAGGGACCATGATGGCTCAATGGGTGACTGATTGGAGAGTCAGGGGTTCGAGCCCCAGCACTGCCAAGCTGCCACTTTTGGGCTCTTGGGCATGGCCATGACTACACCTATGCACATCAACCCCATATAGAAGTGGGGAAAAAAGATGTAAGAAGAAGAAAGGATTCTTCTTCTTGATTATGCATATTTAATTTCAGTTGTTTTGTATGTTCTTGGCATACGTGTTCTATTATAATTACCTCTTTTTACCCTGTTTGCTAGATTTGTTTGGATTTTATTTAAGAATTAGGGCATGGTTGAAGAGTGTTATGGTAGATTTTTTGGTTTATTATCAGAAGTAAAATTACCTGCATTGCATTATACAAATAAATTTGATCCTGGACTATTTTCATGACTGGTGTGTGTGTGTGTGTATATACAGTTGTGGTCAGAAGTTTACATACAGTGACATGAATATCATCTTAGATATGAATGTCATGGCTTTATTTGGGCTTTCAGTAATTTCTTTGAACTGTTCTTTTTCTATGGCAGAATGTACAGCATACATCTCATCTCAGGGTCGCAGGCAAGCTGGAGCCTATCCCAGCTGACTACGGGCGAAAGGTGGGGTACACCCTGGACAAGTCACCAGGTCATCACAGGGCTGACACATAGACACAGACAACCATTCACACTCACATTCACACCTATGGTCAATTTAGAGTCACCAGTTAACCTAACCTGCATGTCTTTGGACTGTGGGGGAAACCGGAGCACCCGGAGGAAACCCACGCGGACACGGGGAGAACATGCAAACTCGGCACAGAAAGGCCCTCGCCGGCCACGGGGCTCGAACCCGGACCTTCTTGCTGTGAGGCGACAGTGCTAACCACTACACCACCGTGCCGCCCGTACAGCATACATTTTTAATTAAAAAAAAAAAACACTAGAATTTGGTGCACAAGTTATAATTTTCTTTGGGTTTTCTGAAATCAGCACAAGGTCAAAATTATACATACGGGGTCAAAAATATATATACAGCACACCTAATATTTGGGTAAAATGTCTCTTCGCAAGATTCACCTTGACCAAATATTTTTGTTTACCATGAACAAGCTTCTGGCAGAATTCTGGTTGGATATTTCACGACTCTTCATGGTAGAATTGGTAGAGTTCAATTATTATTATTTTTTTTGGCATGGACTCGACTTATCAGCATGGTCCATATATTTTCAATAGGGTTGAAGTCAGAACTTGTTTTAAGCTTAATATTAGCCTCCTTTATCCTGTATAACCAGTTCTGATGCGTGTTTGGGTTCATTGTCCTGTTGTAACTCCCAGGTCCCAAGTCATGTTCAAGTTTCTGATGGTTTATGCTGAAGAATTCTGAGGTAGTCCTCCTTCTTCATTATTCCATCCACTTTGTGCAATGAACCATTTCCACTGGCAGCAAAACAGCCCCAGAACATGATGATCCTACCACCACCACCAGCTGGGACAGTGTCCCTCTGTACATGGTGGTCATTGTGGCCAAACAACTCAATCTTTGTCTCATCTGACCATACAGCTATCCTCCAGAAGGCTTTTTTCTTTGTCCGTGTGGTCAGCTTCAAACTTTAGTTAAGCTTGAAGGTATCAATTTTGGAGCAGGGGGTTATTTCTTGGATAGCAGCCTCTTAGTCCATGGTGATCTGAACTGTAGACAGTGATCCATCAGCTTCCAGTTCATGGCAGGGGTGTGCCATGATGATTCCCAGGTTGTTCCTGACCATCCAAACCAATTTCCTTTCAGCTGAGGGTAACAGTTTGGGTTTTCTTGAAACAAAGTGGCTTGGCAAAATGACTACACCTCACAATAACTTGGATACAATTGTTTGAACTGATCTTGGAATTTGCAGTTGTTTAGACATGGTTCCAAGAGACATTCCAGAGTCGTGTATATCTGCGATCCTCTTTCTCAGATTTGCACTGAGCTCCTTGGACTTTCCCATTTTACTGTGTGTTGGTCAATCCAATGAGTGCTGTACAAACTCTTTTTATGAAGGCACAGAGAAGCTACTAGCTGTAGTTAATCATGATCACTAACAGGAAGTTAAGAGACCTCGGCCTTGGCAAGATAAGAGACATTTTGGAAGTTTCAGCACCTCTGAATTAATCTAAGTGAGCATATGTAAATTTTTGACCCTGTGTATAATTTTGACCTTGTGCTGATTTCAGAAAACCCAAAGAAAATTATAACTTGTGCACCAAATTATAGTTTTTTTATTAAACATGTATATGCTGTACATTCTGCCACAGAAAAAGAACAGTTCAAAGAAATTACTGAAAGCCCAAATATTGCCATGACATTCATATCCAAGATGATATTCATGTCACTGTATGTCAACTTCTGACCACAACTGTATACACACACACACACACACACACACACACCAGTCATGAAAATAGTCCAGGATCAAATTTATTCATATAATGCAATGCAGGTAATTTTACTTCTGATAATAAACCAATGTGTCTGTTTACAGGGCTATATAAATCTCGAAATAGAATTAACTGATGACAGTATAATGAAATTATTTTCATATCCTGTGATCAATAGATGAGCATTTTGTGTGTCTGGAAATTAGGCTGAAGTTGTGTGTTCAATTTTTAGCTGCATTTCACTTCTGGAAATAGTCCACTACACGCACATAAGCCTGAGCTCTGTGTGTAAATGGAGGAGAAGAGCTGCATGGAGTGTGTGAGTGGGTGTTTCAGAGACTTGCACTGATTTGAGCAGGAGTTTGAGGTTGAGTAGGTGTGCAAGCCCACAAACAAAAGTTGAAGACTCAAATCCATTCAGTCACAGGACACATAATGCAGATTGAAACTGCCTCCTAGGTGCGACTATAAACAAAGAAATGGGGGTGGTATGTAAGAAGAAAAAAAAAACCATTGTCTCAAACATCTTGCATAAATACACATCACAAGAGAGGGATTTTGTCCATTATTGGTGATTAATAAAGTCTGTGTGATTACAGTAGCTTGAACTATATAGCGTGTTTAAAAAAAATTATATTATTTGAGATGTAAATATCCCAGAAACTACTAGGCAAATGAAACTGAACAGGCTTAATGTTGAGTAATATAAGATTTATTCCTCAAAATTTGAATGAGAAATTCAAAGGTATGTGGATTCCATGAATGATTTCACAAATTTTCAACTTGTTTGATTGTGTTCGAGCGTACTCGAACACACAAAATGCCTTTTTTTTCCCAGAATGGCATTTCTATACCTAAAAAGATAAAAACAAAAAATATTAAACATAAAATTCTGACCTGTTTCCACACATGCTGTTAAAATTTGAGGTCAATTGAACAAGAATTGGCAAAGTTATTAGACTGTGAAATATCAACATTTTTTAAACACCTAAACAATCTTTCACAATAACAATAATAATTAAAATTTAAAGTAGTTCCCATTTCCTCATATCATGGCAGTACAGTGTCTTGGAAAAGTGTTCATCCCCCTTGGTGTTTGTCCTGTTTTGTTGCAATATAAGCTGGAATTAAAATGGATTTTGGGGGGTTAGCACCATTTGATTTACATAACATGCCTACCACTGGCGGCACGGTGGTGTAGTGGTTAGCGCTGTCGCCTCACAGCAAGAAGGTCCTGGGTTCGAGCCCCGTGGCCGGCGAGGGCCTTTCTGTGTGGAGTTTGCATGTTCTCCCCGTGTCCGCGTGGGTTTCCTCTGGGTGCTCCGGTTTCCCCCACAGTCCAAAGACATGCAGGTTAGGTTAACTGGTGACTCTAAATTGACCGTAGGTGTGAATGTGAGTGTGAATGGTTGTCTGTGTCTATGTGTCAGCCCTGTGATGACCTGGCGACTTGTCCAGGGTGTACCCCGCCTTCCGCCCGTAGTCAGCTGGGATAGGCTCCAGCTTGCCTGCGACCCTGTAGAAGGATAAAGCGGCTAGAGAATGAGATGCCTACCACTTTAAAGGTGCACATTGTTTTTTTTATTGTGACACAAACAATAATTAAGATGAAAAAACAGAAATCTGGAGTGTGCATAAATACCCCCTCAAGTCAATACTTTTATAGAGTCACCTTTTACCACAATTACAGCTGCAAGTCTCTTGGGGTATGTCTCTGTTAGCTTAGCACATCTAGCCACTGGGACTTTTGCCCATTCCTCAAGACAAAACTGCTCCAACTCCTTCAAGTTAGATGGGTTGCATTGGTGTACAGCAATCTTCAAGTTATGCCACAGATTCTCAATTGGACTGAGGTCTGGGCTTTGATTAGGCCATTCCAAGACATTTAAATGGTTCCCTTTAAACCACTCTAGTGTAGCTTTAGCAGTATGTTTAGGGTCATTGTCCTGCTAGACCATGAATCTTTGTCCCAGTCTCAAACCTCTAGCTGACCCAAACATCTTTTCCTCCAGAATTGCCCTGTATTTAATGCCATCCACCTTTCCTTCAGTCCTGACTAGTTTTCCTGTCCCTGCAGATGAAAAACATCCCCACAGCATGATGCTGCCACCACCATGCTTCATTGTAGGGATGGTGTTCTCAGGGTGTTGGGTTTGCGCCACACATGGCATTTCCCATGATGGCCAAAAAGTTCAATTTTTGTCTCATTTGACCAGAGAATCTTCTTCCATGTGTTTGGGGAGTCTGCCACATGCTGTTGGGCAAACTCCAAATGTGATTTTTTTTAAGCAATGACTTTTTTCTGGCCACTCTTCCATAAAGCCCTGCTCTGTGGAGTGTATGGTTTAAAGTGGTCCTATGGACAGATACTCCCATCTCCACTGTGGATCTTTACAGCTTCCTCAGCATTATCGTTGGTGTCTTTGTTGCATCTCTGATTAATGCCCTCCTTACCTGGTCTGTGAGTTTTGGTGGGTGGCCTTCTCTTGTCAGGTTTGTAGTGGTGCCATATTCTTTCCATTTGGCTATAATGGATTTAATGGTGCTCCCTAGGATATTCAAAGTTTGGGATATTTTTTTTATAACCCAACCCGGATCTATACTTCTCCATAACTTTGTCTCTGACCTGTTTGGAGTGCTCCTTGGTTCTCATGTTGCTTGCTTAGTAGTGTTGCAGAGTCAGGGTCCTTCCAGAACAGGTTGATTTATACAGACATCATGTGACAGATCATGTGACACTTTGATTGCACACAGGTGGATCTTAATCAACTAATTATGTGACTTATAAAGTGAACTGGTTGGACCAGCTCTTATTTAGGGGTTTCATACGAAAGGGGGTGAATACCTATGCACACTCCAGATTTCTGTTTTTTCATCTTATTGTTTGTGTCACAATAAAAAAGTGCACCTTTAAAGTGGTAGGCATGTTGTGTAAATCAAATGATGCTCACCCTCCAAAAATCCATTTTAATTCCAGCTTGTAATACAAAAAAACAGGACAAACAATGACCAAAAAATTCAGAATTGTACTAGGAGTTGAAATCTTCTTGCTAACAATAATTAATTAAATTGAACTTCAACAGGCGGCACGGTGGTGTAGTGGTTAGCGCTGTCGCCTCACAGCAAGAAGGTCCTGGGTTCGAGCCCCGTGGCCGGCGAGGGCCTTTCTGTGTGGAGTTTGCATATTCTCCCCGTGTCCGCGTGGGTTTCCTCCGGGTGCTCTGGTTTCCCCCACAGTCCAAAGACATGCAGGTTAGGTTAACTGGTGACTCTAAATTGACCGTAGGTGTGAATGCAAGTGTGAATGGTTGTCTGTGTCTATGTGTCAGCCCTGTGATGACCTGACGACTTGTCCAGGGTGTACCCCGCCTTTCGCTCGTAGTCAGCTGGGATAGGCTCCAGCTTGCCTGCGACCCTGTAGAAGGATAAAGTGGCTAGAGATAATGAGATGAGATGAACTTCAACATTAATAATCACACATACTTGATATAAATATGGTTGCCCCATGTTATTTTTACATTTTAGGAATAGAATCCTCATTTTTCATGGTTATTTATGAGAATGAATCATTGTTTTACACATTCCCAGTACAAAATTCATATATCATGCTTATAGATTTTATAATACTTCCTGTTTTTTTAAGTCCTGAAGTCTACCTCAGGTTCCACTCCTATCAGCCAAGAACATTCAAGATGTCTGAGGCTACAGTGAGCACACAGTCACCAAAACTGTACAGCTGAAAACTGAAAAATGTTGCCTGATATTTTTCCAATCTTTAACCGGACAGATCTGCCACTCCGGCACCAGCATTCATACCATGGTTAAAGTCACTGAGATCAAATTTTTTATCTCATTTTGATTTCTGATGTTAAGGTTAAGTTTTTTTTTTTTGTCATTTCAACCGTATACAGTTGGTACAGTACACAGTTAAAACTAAACAACGTTTCTCTAGAACTGTGGTGCTACATGGATGGATTGGACTGCTTAATTTGAAATCACATATTGGTACTCCCTTGGATAATTCATACACACACCGAAATGCAGCCCTACTGACCTTGATGTTGCTATTCTGAAGGGTTTTTCTACAATTTCAATTGCTAATTCTGCCCAAGTGGTTTCCACGGAGACTGTTACTATGGTTCTCCTGTCACTGGTGGAGTCTCCTGTGATATGGCTCATCTCATCTTATTAATAGACTTTAATTTGCATTTGGAGTTGCCATAGGTACACACACACACATTTTCATACAACAGTCGCAATCATTTTGATGTTTAAATGTAGTTACAACAAGCTGTCCACAGGTTGTCAGTCTCTCTCTCATAAAGAAGTAACAAATAAACTGATTACATTTCTGGTTATCAATTTCAACTCAATTGAGAACTCCAAATACACAATATACCCAAGGAATAATGTCTTCATTCATGGTGTGGATATGCCATGTTAATTTCTGCTTGACTGTTTTATTATTATTATTATTCAAAATGTATCTAGCTGCTAATTATTCCATGTGTGGGTGTTTGGGGTGATAGAGCTAAGTATATAATACATATACGTGTGTTTGTGTGTGTTGCTGGTGGGAAGATGGCTTAATGTTTGTAAGCCTGCCTTTGGTTATATGGGCAGCTACAATATGTGGCTATCATATGAATGTGCAGGATTGCCAAATGCGTACTTGGACATGTGCATATCACAAACCTTAAAAGTGACTGTGCAACAGTTAAAAATAACTACTACACCATTTATATGGCATAAATCTGACAGCCATGGACCCAAAGGGTTGGTGGTTCTTTCCTCTGGACCAGCAGAAAAATCCATGGTCAAAGTACCCTTGAGCAAGGCACCTAATCTCCAACTGCTCCCCAGGCCCTGGGTATGTGTGCATGCTTTTTGTACATCTCTCTGGAAAAGGGCATCTGTCAAATGCCTGTGCTACTGTACTGTACTACTGTGGAAAGGTTAGGTCCATGACCAATAATATACATTATGTTGCAACAGTAATATGTGGTATATACACTGTTATACTAAATTAACATTTAATAATTTAGCATATATATATATATATATATATATATATACGAAGCAACTGGTGTGGCAGAATACACTCCAAACATCTACAACCCCAATTCCAAAAAAGTTGGGATACTGTATAAACTGTAACTAAAAACAGAATGCAATAATTTGCAAATCATGGAAACCCTATATTTTATTGAAAATGATACAAAGGCAACATATTAAATGTTGAAACTGAAAAATGTTATTGTTTTTTGTAAAATATATGCTCATTTTAGAGGCAGAATGGTGGTGGAGTGGTTAGTGCTGTCACCTCACAGCAAGAAGGTCCGGGTTTGAGCCCCGTGGCCGGCGAGGGCCTTTCTGTGCGGAGTTTGCATGTTGTCCACGTGGGTGTGCTCCGGTTTCCCCCACAATCCAAAGACATGTAGGTTAGGTTAACTGGTGACTCTAAATTGACCGTAGGGTGTGAATGGTTGTCTGTGTGTCAGCCCTGTGATGACCTGGTGACTTGTCCAGGGTGTACCCTGCCTTTTGCCTGTAGTCAGCTGGGATAGGCTCCAGCTTGCCTGCAACCCTGTAGAACAGGATAAAGTGGCTAGAGATAATGAGATTAGATGAGATGCTCATTTTAAATTTGATGTCAGCAACACGTTTCAGAAAAGTTTGGACAAGGGCATGGTTACCACTGTGTTGCATCACCTCTACTTTTAACAATACTCTGTAAATGTTTGGTAACTGAGGAGACCAACTGCAGTAGTTTTGAAAGATGAATGTTGCCCAATTCTTGCCTGATATACAGTTTCAGTTGCTCAAGAGTTTGGGGTCTCCTTTGTCATATTTTGTGCTTTATAATGCACCAAATGTTTTACATGAGAGACAGGTCTGGACTGCAGGCAGACCAGTTTAACACCCGGACTCTTTTAACGGAGCCATGCAGTTTTAATATGTACAGAAAGCGGTTTGTCATTGTCTTGCTGAAAAAAGGAAAGCCTTCCCTGAAAAAGATTTTGTCTGGATTGCAGCATATTGCTCTGAAATGTGTATATAAATCATTCAGCATTAATGATGCCTTCCCAGATGTACAAGCTACCCATGTCACGGGCACTAATGCACCCTCATACCATCACAGATGCTGGCTTTTGAACTGTGCACTGATAACAAGCCAGATGGTCCCTCTCTTCTTTAGCCTGGAGGATGTGGTGTCCATGATTTCTAAAAAGAATTTCTACTTTTGATTCATTAGACCTCGGGACAATTTTCCACTTCACCTCAGTTCATCATAAAAGAGCTCGGGCCCAGAGAAGGTGGTGGTATTTCTGGATATTGTTTATATATGGTTTTAACTCACATTTGTGGATGCAGTAATGAACTGTTTTCAAAGACGATGGTTTTCTGAAATGTTCCTGAACCCATACAGTGATTTCCACTGCAGACACATGTCTGCTTTTAATGCACTGTTGCCTGAGGGCCTAAAGATCACAGACATCAAATGTCAGTTTTCAGCCTTGTCTCTTGCATACAGAGATTTCTCCAGATTCTCTTAATCTGTTAATGATATTATGTACCATAAATGATGTGATCCCCAAATTCTTTGCAATTTTACATTGAGGAACGTTATTCTTAAATTGTTGCACTGTTTGTCCATACAGTCTTTCACAGAGTGGTGAACCCCCTCCATCTTTACTTCTGAGAGACTCAGCCTCTCTCGGATGCTCTTTTTATACCCAATCATGTTACTGGCCTGTTGCCAATTAACCAAATTATTGTTATTATTATTATTATTATTTTTAGAATTACACAAATTTTTAGTCTTTTATTACCCCATCCCAAGTTTTCTGAAATTTGTTGCTGACATCAAATTCAAAATGAGCATATTTTTTTCAAAAACAATAAAATTTCTCAGTTTTAACATTTGAAATTTTGTCTTTGTACTATTTTCATTGAAATCTAGGTTTTCCACAATATATGTGTGTGTGTGTGTATATATATATATATATATATATATATATATATATATATATATATATATATATACACACAGTGGTGCTTGAAAGTTTGTGAACCCTTTAGAATTTTCTATATTTCTGCATAAATGTGACCTAAAACATCATCAGATTTTCACACAAGTCCTAAAAGTAGATAAAGAAAACCCAGTTAAACAAATGAGACAAAAATATTATACTTGGTCATTTATTTATTGAGGAAAATGATCCAATATTACATATCTGTGAGTGGCAAAAGTATGTGAACCTTTGCATTCAGTATCTGGTGTGACCCCCTTGTGCAGCAATAACTGCAACTAAACATTTCCAGTAACTGTTGATCAGTCCTGCACACCGGCTTGGAGGAATTTTAGCCCATTCTTCCGTACAGAACAGCTTCAACTCTGGGATGTTGGTGGGTTTCCTCACATGAACTGCTTGCTTCAGGTTCTTCCAAAACATTTCAATTGGATTAAGGTCATGACTTTGACTTGGCCATTCCAAAACATTAATTCATGCTTCTTTAACCATTCTTTGCTAGAATGACTTGTGTGCTTAGGGTCGTTGTCTTACTGCATGACCCACCTTCTCTTGAGATTCAGTTCATGGACAGATGTCCTGACATTTTCCTTTAGAATTTGCTGGTATAATTCAGAATTCATTGCTCCATCAATGATGGCAAGCCGTCCTGGCCCAGATGCAGCAAAACAGGCCCAAACCATGATACTACCACCACCATGTTTCACAGATGGGATAAGGTTCTTATGCTGGAATGCAGTGTTTTCCTTTCTCCAAACATAACGCTTCTCATTTAAACCAAAAAGTTCTATTTTGGTCTCATCCATCCACAAAACATTTTTCCAATAGCCTTCTGGCTTGTCCATGTGATCTTTAGCAAACTGCAGACGAACAGCAATGTTCTTTTTGGAGAGCAGTGGCTTTCTCCTTGCAACCCTGCCATGCACACCATTGTTGCTCAGTGTTCTTCTGATGGTGGACTCATGAACATTAGCATTAGCCAATGTGAGAGAGGCCTTCAGTTGCTTAGAAGTTACCCTGGGGCCCTTTGTGACCTCACCAACTATTACACGCCTTGCTCTTGGAGTGATTTGTTGGTAGACCACTCCTGGGGAGGGTAACAACGGTCTTGAATTTCTTCCATTTGTACACAATCTGTCTGACTGTTGATTGCTGGAGTCCAAACTCTTTAGAGATGGTTTTGTAACCTTTTCCAGCCTGATGAGCATCAACAACACTTTTTCTGAGGTCCTCAGAAATCTCCTTTGTTTGTGCCATGATACACTTCCACAAACATGCGTTGTGTAGATCAGACTTTGATAGATCCCTGTTCTTTAAATAAAACAGGGTGCCCACTCACACCTGATTGTCATCCCATTGATTGAAAACACCTGACTCTAATTTCACCTTCAAATTAACTGCTAATCCTAGAGGTTCACATACTTTTGCCACTCACAGATATGTAATATTGGATCATTTTCCTCAATAAATAAATGACAAAGTATAATATTTTTGTCTCATTTGTTTAACTGGGTTCCCTTTATCTACTTTTAGGACTTGTGTGAAAAATCTGATGATGTTTTAGGTCATATTTATGCAGAAATATAGAAAATTCTAAAGGGTTCACAAACTTTCAAGCACCACTGTATATATGACACATACACATACTGAACAATTTTTTGAGGATTTATTACACTGAGCATGGCAGTTGTTTGATTGACATGTCAGTGAGCCAATTCGTCTTCAGTTTTTGGCTAGTTCTGTGATGAGCCAGGAAAGGACAAAGAATGAACAAGAATAATGAATGAATGAGAGTCAGTGCACTAGTGCTTGTAGACAGAAGACAGACAAAGAATCTAAGGAATGAATCACTGATTGCTTCAGTTTCAGTTCGTTTGTTCATTTGAGTGATTCATTTGAAAACATACTGTATGTTCCTTCGTTCAGTTGCCTTCTCTAAAGTATAAGCACAAGAGTTGGGGAAAGTACCAGTACTCAACTGTGCTGCAAATACTAGCCTTAAAGCAGTGGACATTCAAATGATACACTCTAATTAATGACAATACACACTACCTCGCAACAATGCTGTTATTATTGAATAGTCTATGTTTTGCTGCATTCGAGTAAAGCTTGTGTGGCAGTGGGGGTGTGGCCAAGCATCGGTTTGTGAATGTAGGGCGGGACCAGGTAAGGTGAGTGGCAAAGTCATTACACGTGCTGTCAATTAATGTTGTGTGTGTCTGTTACAGTGAAGGAGGAAAGAAAAGAAGGGAGAGAGCGAAGAGGGGGAACTTTCCCGACCGGAGCACCTGTGTGTGTGTTTGAGAGAATGCATAAATGCTGAAAAGCAGTAAAGAAGATGACAAAAATAAAGCCTGTGTTGACACTATTCCCCTCCTGTTTGTGCTTCAGTATTCCTCCCCCACTAGAGTCATACTACAGTGGTGCTGAAAGCTGAGATATTGAAGGGAACCACCCCATGGAGTCCTCCACAATTAAGGATCTCATTCATGCCTTTGGTGCCGTCCAACAGAGCCAGCACCAAGCGCTGATCACCCTCCGAAAGGAACAGGAACAATGCTTTGAAGCCTTGCTGCTGGCCCAGCAGGAAGATCACCAGGGACTCTGGCACCTGCTCATGTTGGCGGGGTCCTCAACTGCCACTGCTGCAGATCCACCCCACATCACACTAATGAAGATGGGGCCGCATGACGATCCCAAGGCGTTCCTCGCACTCTTTGAACAAGTGGCCTTGGTATGGGGGTGGCTGGTCGAGCAATGCATGGGATGTCTACTACTGCCGCTGTTTGGAGAGGCCCAGCTTGCTGTGCAACAGCTACCTGCCAACAGTTGGCTTGATTACGCCGACAATAAAGCAAGCCATCCTGCAGCATGTCGGCTGCTCCCTGGAAAAACACCGTCAGCACTTCCGCATGCTGACGTTGCAGGAAGTCGGCCAGTCATTCATGTTCAGCCAACAGCTCCAGGACGCCTGCGGGCGGTGGCTGAGGGTGGATGACCGTGACAAAGTGGGAATCATCGACGTGGTGGTGCTGGAGCAGTTCCTTGCATGACTGCTGGAAGGGACAGTGGAGTGGGTCCAGTGCCACCACCCAGCGTCACTGGATTGAGCCATCGAGTTGGCAGAGGACCATCTGGCGGTGGTTCCAGCAGCAGGTAGACATTTTGACTCTTCTCTCTCTCTCTCTCTCTCTCCCTTTCTTCCCATCTTCCCTCTCCCTGTCCCTGCCCCATTCCCCCACCACGGAGACAGGGCTGGACCCCTGCAGCTGGCTCACCACACCTGTGGTGTTCTCCTCCCCTCTTTCCCATCTGTGTCTGTGTCTTTCCCCCGCTAGGTGAGGGATCCCCATATCGCTGGTGCAGAGGTGAAGCCTGGGCTGGTATGTTGGTGCTGCAAGGAACCTGGGCATCTCCAGGGCCAGTGCTCTGTGATGGAGGTGGGAGCTGTGGTCCAGATCCCTGACTTGCCAGAGACCACCCTCGATTGGGCCGGAGCGTATTGTATACCGGTGAGTATTCAAGGGGATACATATCACACATTGGTGGATTCTGGTTGTAATCAGACCTCAATCCACCAAAGCCTGGTGCAAGGTAAGGCACTGGGGAGAGCACAAGTGGTAAAAGTTTTGGGTGTACACGGGGATGTTAACAAATATCCACTAGTGTTTGTCCACATTCTATTTCATGGGAAAAAGCATAGTGTAGAGGTAGCAGTTAACCTGCACCTCACCCACCCACTGATTCTGGGAACCGATTGGCTGGAGTTTAAAGGTCTAATGGAGTGTGTAGTAGTGGGCAGGTCTTGCTGTAACAGGTCATGGGGGGATCCTGGTGTACCACTGACTGGGAAAGTTGTCTCAGAGCTGTCCACGTCAGCACCGCGTCAAGGCGATAAAAGGAGCGGGGAGCAGCCAGATCCTCCTCCCTCTCTCAGGGATTCCACTGAGGATTCCCTGTTAGAACAGACATGAGATGAGACTCTTCATCATGCTTTTGACCAAGTGAGAGTAATCGATGGGCAACCCCTCCAATCAAATGCGACACCCTCCTTCCTGTACTTCACAATTATTAAAGATAGGCTGTACCAAGTGATGCAGGACACTCAAACCAGTGAACAGATAATGCAGTTATTAATCCCAAAGAGCTGTAGGGAACTTGTATTCCATGTGGCTCACTTTAATTTGATGGCCAGACACTTAGGTCAGGATAAAACACTAGCCCAAATAATGGCCCAGTTCTATTGGCCAGGGATTCGCAGGGATGTTCGCTGGTGGTGTGCGGTGTCCCGTGAATGCCAACTGGTAGATCCAGCGGCCACTTCTAAAGCGCCTTCGTGCCCTCTCCCTCTAATTGAGACCCCCTTCGAGAGAATTGGCATGGATCTCGTCGGGCCATTAGATCGGTCGGCATAGGGATATCGCTTTATTTTAGTCCTAGTGGTTTATGCAATGAGATATCCAGAGGCAGTCCCGCTGAGTAACATTTCTGCATGTAATGTGGCAGAGACGCTGTTAAAAATTATCTCCCTAGTTGGGATTCCCAAAGAAATCCTGACTGACCAAGGCACTACATTTATGTTACACACACTTTATGTGCTCATATGTGTATGAGCTTTATGAATGATTGGGGATTAAATCCATCTACACCAGCGTCTATCACCCACAAACAGATGGCTTGTTAGAACGGTTTAATCAAACACTTAAGAATTTAATTCAGAAGTTTGTAAGCGAAGATGCATGTAATTGGGATAAATGGCTCGAGCCCATGTTATTCACAGTACGAAAGGTCCCGCAAGCCTCCATGGAATTCTCCCCATTCAAATTATTATATGGGCATAAGCCTCGCAGCATTTTGGACGTGCTGTGGGAAAATTGGGGGGAGGGACCTTCAAATAGCAAAAACAAAATTCAGTATGTTCTCGACCTGCACGCAAAGCTCAACACACTCACTCACTTAACCCAGGAGAATTTACAGCAGGCAAAAGAACATCAAGCCTGGCTGTACAACAGGGGCGCGCACCTTAGAGAGTCCACACCAGGAGATAAAGTACCCATATTATTGCCCACTTCGAGCTCAAAATTAATCACCAAGTGGCAAGGGCCCTTTGAGTTCACATGGTGAATCGGGGGTGTTGACTATGAGGTGAGGCGAACAGATAGAGGCGGGCCGCTACAAATATACCACCTCAACCTTTTAAAACATTGGAATGAGAGATTCTCTGTGGCATTGGCATCGGTAGTTCCGGAGAGGGTGGAGCTGGGGCCGGAGAAAAAAAATGAAAGTAACCACACTAGCCACTCCAGTTCCCTGTGGAGACCACCTCTCACTGGCCCAACTCATGGAGGTTGCCAGGTTGCAAGCAGAATTTTCCAACGTGTTCTTGCCCCTCCCTGGCTGCACTAACCTCATAGAACACCACATTGAGACGCCTCCAGGGTTGGTGGTATGTAGCCGCCCATACTGTACCACTTGCCTGAACACAAAAAAGTGGTGGCTTGGGACGCACTCAAGGCCATGCTCAAAATGGGAATAATCGAGGAGTCCCACAGTGACTGGAGCAGCCCGGTGGTCCTGGTCCCAAGACTGATGGGTCGGTCTGGTTCTGTGTGGACTATAGAAAAGTCAACATGGTGTCTAAATTCAATGCGTACCCAATGTCTCGCATTGACGAGTTGCTCGATCAATTCGGTGCTGCTCGCTTTTATCCTGAGAGAAAACAGCCTTTTCCACACTGTTTGGCTTACACCAATTCATCACACTTCCTTTAGAGTTATTTGGGGCTCCTGCTATGTTCCAGCGGCTCATAGACAAAATCCTCTGCTCCATGCCGCCTATGCTGTGGCCTACTTAGACAACATCATTATATACAGCAATGATTGGCCGTGGCACATAGAACACCTTAGGCTGTCCTAGAATTGCTGAGGCATGCTGGCCTCACGGCTAACCCAAAAAGTGTGCAATTGGGTGGGTGGAAGTTTCGTATCTGAGTTTCCACTTGGGTCATGGGCAGGTGCATCCCTGAATTGACAAGACTGCAGCGATTGTAGCCTGCCCGAGGCCCAAGACCAAAAAGGGGGTGAGACAGTTCCTGAGGCTGGCTGGCTACTACTGCAGGTTCATACCTAACTATTCTGATGTCACCAGCCCACTGACTGATCTCACTAAAAATGGAGCACCAGATCCGGTCCAGTGGACGGAGCAGTGCCAACAGGCCTTCACCAGTGTAAACGCTGCACTGTGTGGGGTCACTGTTACACTCTCCTGACTTCTCTCTTCCTTTTATTTTACAGACAGATGCGTCGGACAGGGGGCCATTTTGTCCCAGAAGGTGGAGGGCGAGAAATATCCAGTGCTGTACATCAGCTGCAAGCTCTCAATGTGAGAAAGTAAGTATAGCATCATTGAGAAGGAGTGCCTGGCCATCAAGTGGGCAGTCCTCACCCTCCGTTACTACCTGCTGGGGTGCCCATTCACTCTCCGTTTGGGCCATGTGCCGCTCCAGTGGCTCCACTACATGAAAAAGGCCAATGCACGGATCACCCATTGGTATCTAGCCCTCCAGCCTTTTAAATTCGAGGTGGTCCACAGGCCGGGCATGCAGATGGTGGTGGCGGACTTTCTGTCTCGTGGTGGTGGTGGGGGGAGTCCACTGCAGGCCAGACAGCTCCCTGGCTTGAATCAGGTGGTGGGAGTATTTGGCAGCGGGGGCATCGCCAAGCGTTGGTTTGTGAATGGAGGGTAGGGTCAGAGAAAGTGAGTGGCAAAGTAATTACATCTGCTGTCAATTAATGCTTTGTGTGCCTGTTTCAGTGATGGATGAAAGAAAAGGAGGGAGAAAGCAAAGAGCACCAATTGGAGCACTTGTGTGTGTGTTCGAGAGAATGTGTAAAAGTAAAGGCTGAAAAGCAGTAAAGAAAATGATAAAAATAAAGCCTGTATTGACACTATTCCCCGCCTGTCTGCGCTTCAGTATTCCTCCCCCACTAGAGTCATACTGTAGCTTGTAACTTGGAATTTCCAACCTCAGACTAGGAAAAGCCAAAGAAAATGCACTTTCTACGCAGAATTCTTGCTAAGAACGTCGGGAAGGTGTCCTCAATCAGCATACGATGTCATGTCAACATGGCTGCTCACAACATTAACACTAAATATAATATCAGTTCCTTACTTTAAATGAGTTTTTAGTAATATTTACTTTCGATCAAACAACAGACTTGTTTATTTGTTAAATCAATAATACATTTCACTGTTTTATGCTAACTAATCACGGGTGATTGCTCTAAGACAATGAGGGAGGCTCAGCCTCTTCTAAAAATGACGAACATCGTGTAGGGTGAATTGCGCTAGGCTTATGTTATAGCCGACCTTATAACATTGCTATTTCAGATCCAGAATCATAGAAATATATGTGCTCAACCCAACTACAGTGCGAAATCATTCCGTTATAACTTTCCCCAGTTCGCCTAATGTGTGCATGAGTTTTTCCCCCTCGTGACAGCGCGATGCAGCCCAGCCTCAGTGGACTTCAATGGCATTTGGGAGCTATGCGCTTTCAATATCAAAATGCAAGACGGTTATTGGACAAATACTGCGAAAACGCATGCCCACCGGACTCCCAGCCTCAGTGGACTTCAATGGCATTTGGGAGTGTGGCAGCGGGGGCATGGTCAAGCGCCGGTCTGTGACAGGAGGGCGGAGTCAGGGAACGTGAGTGGCAGAATCACTACACCTGAGAGCAATTAACCTGTGTTTGTGTGTCTTCCCAGTGACCGCACCCTATATAGGGAGGGAGAGCAGAGAGCAGAGGACTCTTGCCTGAACAGACACCCATCGTGTGTGTGTGTGTCTGTGAGTGAATGTTATGCTGAAAAGTGTGACAATAAATACTCAATTGGAACTTGATCTCTGTCCTGCCATCCTCTGTGCTCCACCCACCTGCTCCGAACTGCCACAGTGGTGCCAAAACCCGGGACCTGGAGCACAGCAGCCTCACAGCCCCATGGAGTCCTCCCCGTTCGCTGAACTGGTCCACGCCTTCGCCACGGCCCAGCGAAGCCAGCACCAGGCGCTACTCACCCTCCGAAAGGAGCAAGAAAAGCGGTTCGAGGCCCTGGTGTTGGCCCAACAAGAAGATCGACAGGCGTTCCAGCACCTCCTCGCGTCGGCGGGGCCCACCAGCGCTCCTACCGCGGGCCCGTCTCCCCTCACCGTCACCAAGATGGGCCCGCAGGATGACCCCGAGGTGTTCATCACGCTCTTTGAGCAAGTCGCCGAAGCCTCGGGGTGGCCGATGGAGCAGCGCGCGGCGCGCCTCCTCCCCCTGCTCACGGGAGAAGCACAGCTGGCCGCGCTACAGCTCCCCGCCGACCGCCGGCTGGCCTACGCGGACCTCTGCCGGGCCGTCCTCCAGCGCGTGGGGCGCACTCCAGAACAGCAGTGCCAGCGCTTCCGCGCGCTGCGCTTGGAGGAAGTCGGCCGGCCGTTCACGTTTGGCCAGCAGCTCCGGGATGCCTGCTGGCAGTGGCTGAGGGCCAACAACCACGACGCCGAAGGAATCCTCGACCAGGTGGCGCTGGAACAGTTCGTCGCTCGCTTGCCAGCAGGAACTGCGGAGTGGGTCCGGTGCCACCGCCCGGCGTCGCTGGATCAAGCAGTCGAGCTGGCGGAGGACCATTTGGCGGCTGTCCCGGCGGCAGGACAGCAGATGGCATCTTCTCTTCTCTCCTCTTCTCTCTCTCTCTCTCCCCCTCCTCCTGTGTCCCGTCCTCGCCCCATTCCCCCACCGCGGAGGCGGGGGCCGGCACCACCCCAGCCGGCCCGCCACACCCGCGGTGCCCTCCCGTTTCTCCCTTCTGTGTCTGTCTCTCCCCCACCTCAGGTGAATGAGCCCCAGATCACCGGTGCAGAGGGAAAGCCCGGGCCGGTTTGCTGGCACTGCGGGGAGCCGGGCCACCTTCAACAGCAGTGCACAGCAATGGAAGTGGGCATGGTGGTTCGGATCCCCGACGCGCCAGAGGCCGCCCTCGATCGGGCCGGAGTGTATCGCATACCGGTGAGTATCCAAGGGGCTACATATCAGGCGTTGGTGGATTCTGGTTGCAATCAGACCTCAATTCGCCAAAGCCTGGTTCAAAACAAGGCATTGGGGGGAGCACAAGGGGTGAAGGTGTTGTGTGTGCACGGGGATGTTCACCGCTACCCTTTGGTGTCGGTCCACATTATTTTCAGAGGGGAAAAATTTATAGTGAAGGCAGCGGTTAATCCTCGCCTTACCCACTCTTTAATTTTGGGGACTGATTGGCCGGGATTTCGGGGTTTAATGACGCGCCTAGTAGAGAGTGGGTCCTGCCATTTGACAGGGGGAGGTCCCGGTGTCGCTTTGGCGGGAGCCGCTGTCACAGAGCCGTCTACGTCATCTCCGCGTCAGAGTGAGGAGCCGCCGGCTCCTCCTCTCTCTATTGGGGAATCCCTCGCGGATTTCCCATTAGAGCAGTCGCGAGACGAGACTCTGCGGCATGCGTTTGACCAAGTGAGAGTAATCGATGGTCAAACGCTCCAGCCAAACGCCACCCCATCCTTCCCCTACTTCGCGATTATGAAGGATAGATTATACCGAGTGACGCAGGACACTCAAACTAAAGAGCGAGTCACACAGCTTTTAATTCCGAAGAGCCGCCGGGAATTGGTATTCCAGGTGGCTCACTTTAATCCTATGGCTGGACACTTGGGGCAGGATAAAACACTAGCCCGAATAATGGCCCGATTCTATTGGCCGGGGATTCGCGGCGATGTCTGTAGGTGGTGTACGGCATGTCGCGAATGCCAGTTAGTAAACCCAGCGGCCATTCCAAAAGTGCCTTTGCGCCCTCTACCGTTAATCGAGACCCCGTTTGAGAGAATTGGGATGGATCTCGTCAGGCCATTAGATCGGTCAGCATGAGGGTACCGCTTTATATTAGTTCTGGTGGACTACGCAACGCGATACCCGGAAGCAGTGCCTCTGCGCAATATCTCAGCACGCAGTATTGCAGAGGCACTCTTCTGCGTCATCTCCCGAGTTGGAATCCCGAAAGAGATTCTGACTGATCAAGGCACTACGTTTATGTCACGGACACTGCGTGAACTGTATGGGTTATTGGGGATTAAGCCGATCCGCACCAGCGTGTATCACCCACAAACGGACGGTTTAGTAGAACGGTTCAACCGCACCCTCAAAAATATTATTAAAAAATTCGTAAGTGAGGACGCACGTAATTGGGATAAGTGGCTCGAACCCTTGCTGTTCTCAGTGCGAGAGGTCCCCCAAGCCTCCACGGGGTTCTCCCCGTTCGAATTATTATATGGGCGTAAGCCACGCGGCATCCTAGATGTGCTGCAGGAAAATTGGGAGGAGGGACCTTCACAAAGCAAAAACGAAATTCAGTACGTTATGGACCTGCGCGCAAAACTCCACACGCTCACCCACCTAACTCAGGAGAATTTGCAACAGGCCCAGGAACGGCAAGCCCGCCTGTACAACAAGGGTACGCGCCTTAGAGAGTTCACTCCGGGAGATAAAGTACTCGTATTGCTGCCCACGTCGAGCTCCAAATTGATCGCCAAGTGGCAAGGACCCTTTGAGGTCACACGGCGAGTCGGGGACGTCGACTATGAGGTGAGGCGAACGGACAGGGGTGGGGCGCTACAGATTTACCACCTCAATCTGCTTAAACTCTGGAACGAGGAGGTCCCCGTGGCGTTGGTGTTGGAACCACCGGAGAAGGCGGAGCTGGGGCCGGAGGTTCAAAAAGGGACCTTGGCATCACGTACCTCTCCGGTCCCCTGTGGAGACCACCTCTCCCCGACCCAACTCACGGAGGTCGCCCAGTTGCAGACCGAGTTTTCGGATGTGTTCTCGCCCCTGCCCGGTTGCACTAACCTCATAGAGCACCACATCGAGACGCCCCCGGGGGTGGTAGTGCGTAGCCGCCCTTACAGGCTACCCGAACACAAAAAAAAGGTGGTTCGGGAAGAACTTCAGACCATGCTCGAAATGGGCATCGTCGAGGAGTCCCACAGTGACTGGAGCAGTCCGGTGGTCTTGGTACCCAAGGCCGACGGGTAGGTCCGGTTCTGTGTGGACTATAGGAAAGTCAACGCGGTGTCTAAATTTGACGCGTACCCAATGCCTCGTATTGACGAGCTACTCTATCGACTAGGCACGGCTCGCTTTTATTCGACACTGGATTTGACGAAGGGATATTGGCAGATCCCCTTGACTCCACTATCCCGAGAAAAAACGGCCTTTTCCACACCGTTTGGGTTACACCAATTCGTCACACTTCCGTTTGGGCTGTTTGGGGTGCCCGCTACGTTTCAGCGGCTGATGGACCGGGTCCTCCGCCCCCACGCCACCTATGCGGCCGCCTATCTTGATGACATCATCATATATAGTAATGACTGGCCGAGGCACTTGGAACACCTAAGGGCCGTCCTTAGGTCGCTGAGGCGAGCGGGTCTCACAGCCAACCCAAAGAAGTGGGCGATTGGAAGTATGGTATCTGGACTTCCACTTGGGCAACGGGCAGGTGCGTCCCCAAATTAACAAGACCGCAGCGATTGCGGCCTGCTCGAGGCCCAAGACCAAAAAGGGGGTGAGACAGTTCCTGGGGCTGGCTGGCTATTATCGTAGGTTTATACCTAATTATTCGGACGTCACCAGACCGCTGACTGATCTCACTAAAAAGGGGGCACCAGATCCGGTCCAGTGGACGGAGCAATGCCAGCGGGCTTTTTCTAAAGTGAAGGCTGCACTGTGTGGGGGGCCACTTCTACACTCCCCTGACTTTTCTCTCCCCTTTATGTTGCAGACCAATGCGTCGGACAGAGGGCTGGGGGCGGTTTTGTCCCAGCAGGTGGAGGGGGAGGACCGCCCCGTCCTGTATATCAGCAGGAAGCTGTTGGTGCGTGAGGGGCGCTACAGCACCATAGAGAAAGAGTGTCTGGCCATCAAGTGGGCGGTCCTCGCCCTCCAGTACTACCTGCTGGGGTGCCCTTTCACCCTCTGTTCGGACCACACGCCCCTCCAGTGGCTCCACCGCATGAAAGATGCCAACGCGCGGATCACCCGTTGGTATCTGGCACTCCAACCCTTTAATTTCAAGGTGGTCCACAGGCCGGGGGCGCAGATGGTCGTGGCGGGCTTCCTCTCCCGCCAAGGGGGGGGGGAGTCGGCTGCAGGCCGGACGGCTGCCCGGCCTGAGTCGGGCGGTGGGGGTATGTGGCAGCGGGGGCGTGGTCAAGCGCCGGTCTGTGACAGGAGGGCGGAGTCAGGGAAGGTGAGTGGCAGAATCACTACACCTGAGAGCAATTAACCTGTGTTTGTGCGTCTTCCCAGTGACCGCGCCCTATATAGGAAGAGAGAGCAGAGAGCAGAGGACTCTTGCCTGAACAGACACCCGTCGTGTCGTATGTGTGTGTCTGTGAATGAATGTTATGCTGAAAAGTGTGACAATAAATACTCAATTGGAACTTGATCTCTGTCCTGCCGTCCTCTGTGCTCCACCCACCTGCTCCGAACTGCCACAGGGAGCTATGCACTTTTCAATATCAAAATGCAAGACGGTTATTGGACAAATACTACGAAAACGCCCGCCCACCGGACTCCCAGCTTCACAGTGGGAGGGACATGGCAAAGCTTTCCGCAAGGAGACTGGTGATTGGTGAAAGCGGCCAGATATTTTCTTTGATTGACAGCTCATTTCAAATATAGACAGGCAGCGGTGAATTTCAGTTCAGTCCCATGCGGATTCACAAGTGCTGTGGTGTATTGTAAGAGATCAGCTTACATTTCGATTTCATTCATTACATACGGTTTCTACCAGCTTTAGTTTGTATATATTTTCATTCTAAATAAAGTGTAAATATAGTGTTGTCAAGTTTGCTATCTTAGTTCCAGAAATTTCGTTTATTTGAGTGACTGAACTTGAACTTGAGGGGGCTAGTCAGCTAGCAAGAAAGCTGTGCACGGATGCCAAGCATTGCTGATTTAATTTTGGCGAAGCCATTTGCCAGTCTTCCTTTCAAGGAAAAAATTAAAATTAAAGAGCAGGGTAGACCAACGCCTCAAACTGACTTGGTGAAAAAGGTAGGGAATAATACTCGTTCCTTTCAGCTCTCCTGGTACAAGAAAGTGAATTGGCTAACAGCAAGTGACCCACATCAACAACAGTAAATAGGCTACTTTAGTAATATGTCATGGATGGACCAAAAATATAGAATCTATTTAAAATGTTTATGCTGAGTATATTATATTGGAATATATATTTTTCTGGATATGAATTAAACACAGCTACAATTTGGAAAACATTTTTAAATAAAAACACAGCTGAGAACATTTCACACTACAGACCTGGATTAAAAGTGAAGGGTTATCAAAATTGTCAATAAAACATTTCTCAGTCAAAATAAGTAAAATATAAGGAAAGTGTCATTGAATGAAATGTGTGGCACCCAGCTCTATGTTTGGCTCCCCAAGGTCAGTGCTTGTGCCTATTCCAGAACACTCTGCTGTTACTGCTGAGGTTCCTGACAAAGAGCTGCTTTCAATAATGATCAATTTTTAAACAACATGCCACAATTTTTAAATATAAAATGTTAAAATATACCCCCCCAACACCACCATCATGTATATTGGACAGTAGGCTAATGGGCCAAAAGAACCTGTTATTTCAGTTTGTGACCCTGCCAACAATCAGCCAGATCAGAGGCAAGAGTATGGGCAAAATTGATGTGTTTTTTTCTTTTAAAATCTGGAAATATCGTAACCGACCAGCCTCCCCTGTTTGAAAGACTACCAGCCGCCACTGTAACTAATGTTAGCTGGTAGCTTGTTGCGAACTCTTTCATGGAGAAGTCTATGCTTTTTCCCCACTTTGTAGCTCAAACACACAGAGCTTGAAAATGATGTCATTCCGAGAGCAGATAAATGCAGCAATAGTTTGCACACATACTCATTTCACTACACTCATCACCTTCATCATAAAAGGCTCTTGACAGTCTAAAAGCATCATTGTTGAGAAGCAATCAGCGATACTGACCTTATGTTTTCAGACCTAGGCATTTCATACTGAACATTGAACATGGTCAGATATTACTTCAGTTATGAAAGGAGTACACACACACACACACACACACACATATATATATATATATATATATATATATATATATATATATATATACACACACACACACACACACACACACACACATATATATATATATATATATATATACACACACACACACACACACACACAGTATTTAAACCTGCTGTCCTTTTTTTTTTTTTTAGAAAACAGCTTAAAGCTTTCCTCAATGCAGTTAAATTAGCCAATGAGTCAGACAGGGCTGAGAGAGAGAGAGAGAGAGAGAGAGAGAATAAAATGAGAGGACCAGAAAAAGAGCCAGGAAAAGAGAAAATTAAGAAAGAAACAGGAATGACCAAGAGCACAATGTCCTTCTCCTGTCATACATCCAGTCACCCCATTTTTTTAAGCACAAAACCTTGAACTACTTATCTTAATAGCTGGGCTGAAATTACTTTTCTTGAGCTGCCTATTCATTCACAGCAGTGCCTCTTCTCATGCCTTTAAGTTGGACTTGTCAGGAAAGCATCTGATGTAAAGAATAATAAAGATTCATGGTGTATGGCGAATGGGCTGATGACCTTATAAGTGTCATCAGTTCTGTAACAATGTCTATATTCAGCAGAATTTTATTTCCGAACTGAGAGACGCTTATGAGCACACACAGGGAAACGAGGCAGTAAATCAGACATCATTTGTCTGCACGTTTGTGATTTACTGAAGGAAGATGAACTTGTATTTGTAGCACGCTCCATTTTCTACATTAAAATGTACCATTGTTATGTCTCCAAGAGGTATTGTGTGAATAATTAAATATAGATGTTGTAGACACAGATGTTTTTGAATCAAACCTTGAGGGTTATTGAAATAATGCACATTGATGTTTTATATATTCCTTAAAGCTTTGGACATTTATGGACCCATAATGAACAAGATAAATATGGCTCTTTTTGTACACTCCCTTTTCCACAGTTAGAATCGGTTCTTGAAATAAGAACATATGTACAAGAGACCATAAATACAGTACTGTGCAAAAGTCTCAGGCACCCTATTTTTTTCATACAAACTTTGTTATAGATTTCTATTTTATGACTTCTACATTATCAAGTCAGTACAAAAACATTTTAGAGTCCAAACATTCATTTTCCAGCACAAAATTAAATGTTACAGAAAACAAAATTTTTGTATCTGAGCAGCATATTACATAAGAGACCACTTTTAAGATTAAAACAGAAAACATATAATGAAGGCTACTGGGTTTTGCTGCAAAATTAAGAAGCAAGTGTGACAGTCTAAGGGTCCAGAAGAACTGTGGCTGGTTCTGCAAGATGCTCAGTAAAACCTACAGCTCATCTCCTTATCAAACTGCGCTCACTGTACCTGAGACGACTTTTTTTTTTTTTAAAGCAAAGGGTCGTCTCACACCAAATATTGACTTTGTTTCATTTATTATGGCTTACTTCTGTTTACAGTATTTGTTTTTTAAAGTTGAAACATTTCATTTCATTATTTTTAAGCTATTTTTGGCCTACAGCATTTCTTTACATGTGCCTAAGACTTTTGCACAGTACTGTACATCCATCCATACATACATACATGACTGATGTGCATATTTATTGTCATATTTGCACTCTTTATTTTACCTTGAATGATGACCTCAACTTTAGAAACAAGCTGAGGCAGGTGCTCTTTACAACAGTTCTAAGGTAAATTACCTTGCATAGGGCAATATTAAATGATCATTTTTGACTACAAAACACAAAATGTATATGAACCTTTTTTCTTTTTTTTTTTTACAAAGACATTCTATTATTGATATTATGTACAGGAAGATGTTTGATTATTCCTCTTGGTTGTAGTATGCTCTCACAAAAGAGAGTCTTTACAAAAATGGATAATCCGTGTTCACTCCTTGGTTTGGTTATTCTCTTCCCCCTGTTTTTGTGCAATCCAAGGAGAGATTATGATATTTGCACACTACACTCCGCAGGGTGCACTGAGTACAGTTTCACTAAGGAAGACTCTCATATGTCCTCTGCTATTCGAGTGGGTGCGGTAGAACTATAAGAGAAGATGTCCCCCATCTGTCTGAGAGCATGCAAAGAGCATTTTGGGGAGAATTTACAGGGCAATACCATTTCTGATTAAAAAAAAAAGGTATAAAGAGAGACAAACATTGTAAGGAAGCAAGAAGAATTTTTAGGAAAAACAGAGCTTGTCCAAGGCTGAGCAATTTATCATGCTAACACAAAACAGCCACATCATAGATGAAACAATCTATGGCAATTGGATCAAAAATGGAAATTGTATTGGGCTGCACTGAGTTTAAACCCTTAAACAAGCCGATCACAGCCTAGTGAATCAAATTAAGCACTGCAATGTATGTGAGAGAATTGGGGTGTTGTGTGAGCAAATAGCCCTTGCAGTCGGTCAAGTACATATACCCAGGCCTTTTGTGCAAACTGTTCCATTGTGACTCTGATCCATATTTGCATCTTTCATTTCGACAGAAAGACAAAAAGAGGAAGTACACCAGAGGCTGGCAGGTTAATGAGGATTTTATGTCTCTCTGTGAATGAGTGAGTAAGTGTTTGAGGAAAAGAGAGAGAATATTTTTAGGAGGGGTAATAGCAAGGGTACAAAGTCAATTTCACACTCAAGTGCACTTCTGGAGAAACCTAAAATGGCAGACATTTGGAATGCTCCATCAGTCCACTGATAACGCTGTCCATAAACTACACAGAGAATGTCCTCTATTTACACATACACAGAAAATGAAAAACATGAGAGGACGAGTGTGGCAAGAAATGTCATCCTGAAAGACAAAGGCAAAGGGTATGAAATGCAATAAGCCTTCTGGTGCCTTGTTCTGTATATGTGACTACTTCAGTAGTAGAGGTAAGTGTCTGGAACAGCATGCCATTCCCCCAGGGACCCTCCACTACTAAATTCTCTGTTTTATGCTTAGCCTTTAGGCCAGAAACTGAAATAGAGCATAGAAAGGAAAAATAGAGATAGGAACAGAAGAATAAAAACAAAACCACAAAGACAACCTCTTATTTTTTCCTCTTCTTATTTTTTTCTTCTTCACAATAAATTTAGGCATTGTTAATGGCTTGAGGTTAGGAATGCAAAACGCATTCTCATTTGAAATTAAATTAGCTGAATGAAGGATGTTGGGCTGTTTTGGTAATGACCGGATGATCAATATGGATATGATTAAGGGATGCGATGAGGTGTAGGCCTGCTGACTCCGTGCCAGTGCTGGTAATAGGCTGGAAAACCAGTAACGGGTTTGAGAGTTAATGATGAAGTAAATGGAGGTTGTCACAAATAATGGTTCCAGAAAAGCTAGATAAAATGTTCCCACATACCCCTACCATTTTACCATTGCTACTATTTTGGGTAAGTTTCCACTGCTTTTCACCAAAATGTCAAAAATGGCTAGCATACTATGGATAATGAAGGTTATATACTTATAGTGCCGTACATTTGCATTGTAAATGTTTACAAAACGGATAATTATATAAACATAATCTTTGTCATAAATAATTAACAGTTATTCCATGAAATCGAGTCGTACATGAGCAGATAGCTGATGAGCTGTGTAGCGCCAAGTCGACTATAAGCCATGTACAACGAGATTGAGTGGAATAACTGTTTTATTCCATTCACATTCATTGGATTTTGAGAAACAGAGCATTTTTTTTTATTTTGCAAGCTCGATAAAGAAAAAACTTTATACAAAACATCTGACAAAATAATTTCTGCTTAGAACGTAAACAAACCAGTATCATGACAGTAACAATTTGTGAAAAATGCTATAATAATAATTCTTGAAAAATTAAAAAAAGATATGTTCTTACCATCAAATACTTTTATTCCGTATTTTGTTGCTTTCTATTTTTTGGGGGGGTGGGGTCGTTTTCGAGTAGAGTTTTTATTTCGTCCTCGGTTGATTCAGCAACACGCGCTACCATTTTGTTTTTCTCTACTCGCAGTATATGAGCTGATAGCCTAGTAGTACAGTAGCCAATCAGAGTGTGTGATTAGTCCTATACAGTGAATGTGGATAGAATAATATTGTATATAATGTTAGTATGGACACTCGAAGCACTCATCAATGCTTCCTACTCGTATGTGATTCTGGATCTGTATATTTATCCATGCTGCCATTTGCCATCACTGTTACACACCTCCACTAAACCACTACATAAGGGATGAAAATTAAAATATCATAAGGGATTTGTAAAAACTAACAAAAATATTGTGGTGCAAACTGGTGCAAGGTGGCTGTTTAATTTGTGGACATGATTGTCAAAATGTCTGTGCAACATATAATGCAAAAATTAACAAGCACTTTACTTAAAGTTAAAAGGAAATAAATTATAAACTAGCTAGTGAATTCTCCTTTGACTATCTTGAGAGAAATAAAAGACATGCACACAGATCTGCTATTGATCGTCAGATATCCACCCACACAAACCAAGTTCCTCATGAGAAAACTCCTCGCTGCTGACAATCTATCAGACAGCCTGCTAACTGTTAACACATACATAAATGTGTCTCAGCATGAAAACAAATTGTGATTTAGAAGGAGATTTGCCAGAAAACACACATACTAAGAGAAAAATAGATGAAATTGTTATGTTTTTTCTTTTTATGTTTCCATTTTCAGTGGCAATATCCCTACACCTACGTGCTTGACAATAAATGTGCCTGCCATTTTATGACCAGTTATAAAAGGGCCAGTAAATCTAAGACTTTTTTTAAAAAATATATATCCACATGCTCATTCTGTGAAAGGACTCATTGACGACCTTGAAAAGATTTCTGAATCATGTTACCCAGATGATCTTCTGAGGTGCTTTTCCAGGCTGTTTTGTTTGTCCATTCATTGAAAGAAAATTCAAGAAATTGTCTTGATTTTGATTGACATGATCCTTGGAGCGATCTTGCAGTCTTTATCGTCTGTTTGGCTTTAAGAAATATGACAAAATCAGAAAATTCTGTGATTAGGCTCCTTTTGCTTCCATGGTGTCTTTGGATAAGTATACCACCCAGTACACCATGTTAAATGCCCCAAAAGACACTGGGAAAAGGATGCGTGCATACTTGTCAATTTTGCTGGCCCCGCCTGTAGAAGCTGCTGGCTGAGCACTGGATGCAGCCTTTGCATCCGTTTTCTGTATATTCTCCAACTTCGGGGCTAGGAGATGGTGTAGAGAGCCAGAGCCGGTGGGTGTGTTGGCTGACGAGCGCTCAGGGACTGTTGGCGTTGAAGGCGGCGCAGGGGGAGTGGTTTTGGAAGCTGAAGCCAGAGTGAGTGTTTTGGATTGGCTGAAGGATTTGGGATGGAGTCGTGTTTGGCCTGAGGAGCTGCCTGTTGTGCTTGAGCTGGAGGATAATTGGCTTGTCTGGAGCTCTTTGGACATGGCCATAGAGCTCCTGATGCAGGATTCATTTCTTTGGCTGCCCTTAGGGTCGGGCTGAGACTGAGTCGTAGAGTTTACACGTTTGCGTAGGTTGCCATTAGTGTCTGAGTTTTGCTGTGGGAGAAATCAAAAGACATGGTGTTTAGCTAAGAACAAGCAAGAGACCTTTTAACTATTCCTGTATTCCAGTTTTTATTATCTCCCCCAAAAATCTCATCAACATTATTGTGATAAAACAGCACCATTTCATCAGTCATTAACATTTTTCTTTCTTTTTTTTTGTAACATGATATTATTCATTTAACTTCCTTTAAACATTAGTACTTTATACATCTCTTGAGTAACCACTTTATTCTGGTCAGGGTCACTGTTGACCCAGAGTCTATCCCAGGAACGCTTGGGAGTAAACCCTGGATGGGATGCCAGTCCAGTGCAGGACCCCCCCCCATACACACACACACCTAGAGGTAAGTTATCCTGGCCATATTTTGTGAAAATTGAAGAAACCAAAGAACCCAGAGGAAACCGCATGTACTTGGGGAGTACATGCAAAAGACAGGAATTCCAACTCAGGAATCGAACTCAGGAATCTAAGATGGGAGCATGGATCTCTCACATTTAATGTCTAACCTCACAACTGAATGGTACCTTAATTATTTATATACATTACTTAAGCTATAGCGAGTTATTATTTACTTACAATATTTCACATGCAGCTAAATACTTGGTGTGCTTTCATAAGAAATGAAAAGGCATTAAGCAAGACAAGAAAAGACTTTTATTCAAATGCAAATGACTCTACAGTAAACTGTGTGTGTCTATTCAGGCATCCACCCCAGTAGATGTGCACAGGCCTGTTTTCATGCATATGCATCAGTAAGAAGCTTTTGCATGTGTTATTCTACTGTCAGTGGGAGCAACGTGGAGGCGTGTGGAACTGTACTAACCACACAGCTTACATCACCATACAAAGGGACAGGGAGAGAAATGCACGACTCCATACTGCACACTCCAAACTACACTGAATGTCTATGTACAGAATTAATGCTGCCCTTCATGAAAATGAACACAAATTAGTCAGTAATAATATGCAATAATTGGTATTTTGAGTCGAATCATACAGGGAAACATTGTATTGGTTTGCGTAAAGTATTTTTTAAATAGTGTTTGCTTTTCTACAAAAGACTGTTTTTTATATCAAAATATAATCTTGTGACTCTGACCCTGGACAGAATAACAGCTCTGGATTTCTTCCTGTAATGTTTAATAAGGTTGGAAACACTTGGGGGGGGGGGGGGGGGGGGGGGTCATGGCCATTAAATTAGAGAAGCAGCTTTGGGACCAAAAGGTTGCTAGTTTGATACCCTGGACCAGCAGAAACGGCTGAAGTGCTCTTGAGCAAGGCACCGAACCCCCAATTGCTCCCCAGGCTGCTCTGGGTATGTTGGACATCGCTCTGGATAAGAGCATCTGCTAAATGCCTGTAATGTAATGTGATGTAATCTTGTAGAGGTAATTTGGTCCATTAGAACATTTTCAGCTCATTATCTCTAGCTGCTTTATCCTGTTCTACAGGGTCGCAGGCAAGCTGGAGCCTATCCCAGCTGACTATGGGCGGAAGGCGGGGTACACCCTGGACAAGTCGCCAGGTCATCACAGGGCTGACACATAGACACAGACAACCATTCACACTCACATCCACACCTACAGTCAATTTAGAGTCACCAGTTAACCTAACCTGCATGTCTTTGGGCGAAACCGGAGCACCCAGAGGAAACCCACACGGACAAGGGGAGAACATGCAAACTCCACACAGAAAGGCCCTCGTCGGCCATGGGGCTCGAACCTGGACCTTCTTGCTGTGAGGCGACAGCGCTAACCACTACACCACCGTGCCGCATATATATATACACACACACACACACATATATACATACACATACAACCCCGATTCCAAAAAAGTTGGGACAAAGTACAAATTGTAAATAAAAATGGAATGCAATGATGTGGAAGTTTCAAAATTCCATATTTTATTCAGAATAGAACATAGATAACATATCAAATGTTTAAACTGAGTAAATGTATCATTTAAAGAGAAAAATTAGGTGATTTTAAATTTCATGACAACACTCAACTGTCTTAGGTCTTTTTTGCTGTATCTTCCATTTTATGATGCGCCAAATGTTTTCTATGGGTGAAAGATCTGGACTGCAGGCTGGCCAGTTCAGTACCCGGACCCTTCTTCTACGCAGCCATGATGCTGTAATTGATGCAGTATGTGGTCTGGCATTGTCATGTTGGAAAATGCAAGGTCTTCCCTGAAAGAGACGTCGTCTGGATGGGAGCATATGTTGTTCTAGAACCTGGATATACCTTTCAGCATTGATGGTGTCTTTCCAGATGTGTAAGCTGCCCATGCCACATGCACTAATGCAACCCCATACCATCAGAGATGCAGGCTTCTGAACTGAGTACTGATAACAACTTGGGTCGTCCTTCTCCTCTTAATCCGAATGACACGGCGTCCCTGATTTCCATAAAAAAACTTCAAATTTTGATTTGTCTGACCACAGAACAGTTTTCCACTTTGCCACAGTCCATTTTAAATGAGCCTTGGCCCAGAGAAGATGTCTGTACTTCTGGATCATGTTTAGATACGGCTTCTTCTTTGAACTATAGAGTTTTAGCTAGCAATGGCGGATGGCACGGTGAATTGTGTTCACAGATAATGTTCTCTGGAATTATTCCTGAGCCCATTTTGTGATTTCCAGTACAGAAGCATGCCTGTATGTGATGCAGTGCCGTCTAAGGGCCCGAAGATCATGGGCACCCAGTATGGTTTTCTGGCCTTGACCCTTACGCACAGAGATTCTTCCAGATTCTCTGAATCTTTTGATGATATTATGCACTGTAGATGATGATATGTTCAAACTCTTTGCAATTTTACACTGTCGAACTCCTTTCTGATATTGCTCCACTATTTGTCGGCGCAGAATTAGGGGGACTGGCGATCCTCTTCCCATCTTTACTTCTGAGAGCTGCTGCCACTCCAAGATGCTCTTTTTATACCCAGTCATGTTAATGACCTATTGCCAATTGACCTAATGAGTTGTAATTTGGTCCTCCAGCTGTTCCGTTTTTGTACCTTTAACTTTTCCAGCCACTTATTGCCCCTGTCCCAACTTTTTTGAGATGTGTTGCTGTCATGAAATTTCAAATGAGCCAATATTTGGCATGAAATTTCAAAATGTCTCACTTTCGACATCTGATATGTTGTCTATGTTCTATTGTGAATACAATATCAGTTTTTGAGATTTGTAAATTATTGCATTCTGTTTTTATTTACAATTTGTACTTTGTCCCAAGGGCGGCACGGTGGTGTAGTGGTTAGCACTGTCGCCTCACAGCAAGAAGGTCTGGGTTCGAGCCCCGTGGCCAGCGAAGGCCTTTCTGTGTGGAGTTTGCATGTTCTCCCCGTGTCCGCGTGGGTTTCCTCTGGGTGCTCCGGTTTCCCCCACAGTCCAAAGACATGCAGGTTAGGTTAACTGGTGACTCTAAATTGACCGCAGGTGTGAGTGTGAATGGTTGTCTGTGTCTATGTGTCAGCCCTGTGATGACCTGGCGACTTGTCCAGGGTGTACCCCGCCTTTCGCCCGTAGTCAGCTGGGATAGGCTCCAGCTTGCCTGCAACCCCCCCCCCCCCCGTTTCTAGGGATATAATTGAGTTATTTAGACAAAAGTAAATTAAAAAATATATTTTTAAAAAGATTTATTTCTGCAACAAAAGAACAAGACAAACCCTGAAATCATGAAACACAAATCAGTATCATATATGTAAGACTTAACGTATGGTACTAGTACATAATATGTCTTTTTATAGAGTTTAGGACACAAAACACACTTTGTTTTGTCTAAAACAATGACTAGCAATATTGCAAAGATGAATTATAAAACTAAAAGCATTATAAAACAGAAGTGTGTACTACAGTACTGTCTCATCATTCAGTTTGCCATTGCATTTAGGAGAAAATTAAACAATCTGTCCTCCTCATCTACACATGCATGATGAGCTAATGTCCATGATAAATGGGGTAAGATAGATTTATCTCATCTCATCTCATTATCTCTAGCCGCTTTATCCTTCTACAGGGTCGCAGGCAAGCTGGAGCCTATCCCAGCTGACTACGGGCGAAAGGCGGGGTACACCCTGGACAAGTCGCCAGGTCATCACAGGGCTGACACATAGACACAGACAACCATTCACACTCACATCTACGGTCAATTTAGAGTCACCAGTTAACCTAACCTGCATGTCTTTGGACTGTGGGGGAAACCGGAGCACCCGGAGGAAACCCACGCGGACACGGGGAGAACATGCAAACTCCGCACAGAAAGGCCCTCGCCGGCCCCGGGGCTCGAACCCAGGACCTTCTTGCTGTGAGGCGACAGCGCTAACCACTACACCACCGTGCCGCCTAGATAGATTTATCTATGGGATAATTCACTATATAAATGATAGATATTTACTGTAGAGGGTATGGTTTACTATTTGAGACACAAAAGCATGTCTTTCCATTCACTGAATAACTTACCACTAGCTTTTATTATTACACAGCAAAATCCGCAGTGTTGAATTAACACCCAGAGTGTTTATATAGGTCCAATTGGACCCAAATTAACTCTGAAAGTGTTAATTCAACACTGAGGAATTTGCTGTGTACAAGAATGATTATAGTTACTATATGACTATAGCTACAACTGGAATGTGCTGATTCTGTTAGCATTTGTAATTATTGTACCATACGCTATTAAGTAAAATTAAAATAAAATCTTACAACATTTTTTGAAAGTCTAGAGCAAGATATTTTGTTATTTTACAAATAACACTTCAGATATTGTTTTAACAATAATAAGCATCACTGTATAAAAGATATAGTGCAGATAGCTCTGCAACTACATGTCCTTGGGGTTGCTGAGACATGGAGGGGCAGGAATACCATCTAGCCCACAGTTCAGGTCGGAGTCCTTTGAAGGTAAATGCTTTGGCTTTCACAACAGTCAGTGCGTTTACATGCACATAGAGAAAATCGAATTTTGTGCCGTAGCTCGTCTGAAATCGAAGCTCTAAATGGCATGTAAACACCTTAGCTAGGCTTAAATTGAATCGAACTTGATTTCTCGCAATCGAGCTACACGACCTAGATTATGCGATTTTTGCCGAGCTACTTAGTGCATGTATACCCTATCGAGCCACGCAGTCCAGCTACTTACTTCAGCACTGCCCCTTCCAGAAGTGACAAGTGACGAGACCACAAGCGGGAAACACAACAGCCTCGGTCGGGAAAAAAAAAAAAAAAACAGCCTCGGTCGGCATGACACTTCACCTTAGCCGCCCACTTTATTAGGAACACTTCTGTTCGTACATACAAACTACAAACACTCTTCTTAGAGTTTAGAGTTTATTTTATTTTTAAAAGGGACAGTGTACAAATTAAACATTATCCTTGTGGTAAGGACAGATGTCTGTCCCAGGTTATAGCAGTACATGCTAATTTCCGCCTGTAGTCACTTTGTTTATACTCTTGAATAGCTCTTCTTCATGACGACAACCGGAAGTGTACCAACACGATGGGGCGTGTAGCGCCACCTGTGGCTCGGGTGCACAATGCACCTCATAACAATAGCTCGATTTAAACACTGTGCATGTAGGATTGGATTTCTCTGGCACCCCTGCTGGGACCCTTTGCTCGATTACTGACAGTAGCTCGATTTGGATGTGCATGTAAACGTAGTGACTCTGTTCCCAAAAGCTGATGTCGGGAAACAGTCTTGACACAAAGAAGGTTTTCTTGCTTTTGTAGTTTTTTTTTTTTTTAACTGTTCCGTGTTGGGACATTTCAGGAAAAAGAAGGCATATTCCAACAAGTAGCTAATGCTAACGCTAGGCCACTAATCTACACCATCACTCCCTTCGTTTTGAGGAATTTTGTACAGATCATAACCACTAATAAACTCTAATTTCCGCATATATCTATCCTTCACTTCTTTCTGACTAAGATTATCCAAGTAATCTGGCAGTAGAGCTTTTTTAGCTGTAGTTTTCTTCAGACAAGAGATGCCAGACATCTTCGCTTGTCTTGTTCTGTGATGAAAAGCACAAGTGCACACGTGCGCCTGAAGTGAGCCAATCTGAATCGCCGTTACAAATCGGGAAGAAAAAAGCAAAATGATGATCACAGGGGAGGCAAGGATGCTGGTTAATATGTCTTGTTTTCTGTAATGTACTCGCTCGAAAATCATTTTTGTGCTTAAAGAAGCCGACCATAGATGTGCCCGAACGGGCCTAACTTGCGAAAATATTTCTGCCCGAATGTCTTGGTCAGGCAAATTGGGCATTCGGGCAATGCCTGGTGTTGAGGCTTGATATGAATGTCATGGCGATATTTGATCTTTCAGTAGTTTCTTTGAACTGTTCTTTTTCTGTGGCAGAATGATTGTACAGCATACATCTTTAATAAAAAAAAACACTAGAATTTGGTGCACAAGTTTTAATTTTCTTTGGGTTTTCTGAAATCAACACAGGGACAAAATTATACATACAGGGTAAAAATTTACATATGGTCACTTAGATTATTAATTCAGAGGTGCTGAAACTTCCAAAATGTCTCTTATCTTGCCAAGGCTGAGGTCTCTTAACTTCCTGTTAGTAATCATGATTGACTACAGCTGGTAGCTTCTCTGTGCCTTTATAAAAAGGGTTTGTTTACAGCACTCACTGGGTTGACCAACACACAATACAATGGGAAAGTCCAAGGAGCTCAGTGCAGATCTGAGAAAGAGGATCACAGATATACACAACTCTGGAATGTCTCTTGGAGTCATTTCTAAACAACTGCAAATTCCAAGATCAGTTCAAACATTTGTATCCAAGTTATTGTGAAGTGTATTCACTTTGCCAAGCCACTTTGCTTCAATAAAACTCAAACTGTTACCCTCAGCTGAAAGGAAATTGGTTTGGATGGTCAGGAACAACCTGGGAACCACCATGGCACAGCTCTGCCATGAACTGGAAGCTGATGGTTCACTGTCTACAGTTCAGATCACCATGGACTAAGAGGCTGCTATCCGAGAAATAACCCCCGCTCCAAAATTGACACCTTCAAGCTTAAAGGAGATACGCAGAGCCTTTATTTTAAAATAAATTTCTGAGTGGATAGTATCTCCATCCTTGACTCTTGTATGCTGCATAAATGGGAATAAAAAAATAGATATTTTCGAGAGTTAAAATCGACCACAAAGTTGGCATTCAAGCTGCCCCGCTGAGCCAGCCAGCCCTGAGTGCGTGACATCACAGCAGGAACCGGTTTTAAGGCCAAGGCCTTTTACAGCTATAGACCAAAGTCATATAAATAAAAATTTATGGTGAAAGTAAGAAATACTGTTACTGACTTGCTCAGCTGAGACTGATTTGACTTCATTGATTGTGGGTTGACTCTCATGAAAACAGGATAGGTGTTATAATTTATGCAACATACGTGTACATGCATGCATTTTCACTGATAAAACGTAAAGGGCTAATTAAATAATCTGATGAACTGAGACAATCACATTCTGAAGCAAATTAAATAATCTTATACCGGTAACTTAAATACACAGTACAAGTTACATGTATTTATCTAAACGCAGGTAAACAACGTGTTGGGTTTTTTTATCTAAATGAGAGTCGGAGCTTACCCGTCTGTGTTCTCACTTCTTGAAGACCGACTGTTTTTGAAACAATCTGACTTTCAGTTGTTTGTTCAGTTCTCCATTCATTCACTTCTTCCATGTAAGGGCGAGATGGCAGCAATATCCAGTTTAGAAATAAGACAGCTGCTCCACTCATTCCCTTTCCTCCATGCTGTATATTCCGCCATTACCGCTGGGCTCAGGCAATTACTACAACCCCGATTCCAAAAAAGTTGGGACAAAGTACAAATTGTAAATAAAAACGGAATGCAATGATGTGGAAGTTTAAAAATTCCATATTTTATTCAGAATAGAACATAGATGACATATCAAATGTTTAAACTGAGAAAATGTATCATTTAAAGAGAAAAATTAAGTGATTTTAAATTTCATGACAACAACACATCTCAAAAAAGTTGGGACAAGGCCATGTTTACCACTGTGAGACATCCCCTTTTCTCTTTACAACAGTCTGTAAACGTCTGGGGACTGAGGCAACAAGTTGCTCAAGTTTAGGGATAGGAATGTTAACCCATTCTTGTCTAATGTAGGATTCTAGTTGCTCAACTGTCTTAGGTCTTTTTTGTTGTATCTTCCATTTTATGATGCGCCAAATGTTTTCTATGGGTGAAAGATCTGGACTGCAGGCTGGCTAGTTCAGTACCCGGACCCTTCTTCTACGCAGCCATGATGCTGTAATTGATGCAGTATGTGGTTTGGCATTGTCATGTTGGAAAATGCAAGGTCTTCCCTGAAAGAGACATCGTCTGGATGGGAGCATATGTTGCTCTAGAACTTGGATATACCTTTCAGCATTGATGGTGTCTTTCCAGATGTGTAAGCTGCCCATGCCACACGCACTAATGCAACTCCATACCATCAGAGATGCAGGCTTCTGAACTGAGCGCTGATAACAACTTGGGTCGTCCTTCTCCTCTTTAGTCCGAATGACACGGCGTCCCTGATTTCCATAAAGAACTTCAAATTTTGATTTGTCTGACCACAGAACAGTTTTCCACTTTGCCACAGTCCATTTTAAATGAGCCTTGGCCCAGAGAAGACGTCTGCGCTTCTGGATCATGTTTCGATACGGCTTCTTCTTTGAACTATAGAGTTTTAGCTGGCAACGGCGGATGGCACGGTGAATTGTGTTCACAGATAATGTTCTCTGGAAATATTCCGGAGCCCATTTTGTGATTTCCAATACAGAAGCATGCCTGTATGTGATGCAGTGCCGTCTAAGGGCCCGAAGATCACGGGCACCCAGTATGGTTTTCCGGCCATGACCCTTACGCACAGAAATTCTTCGAGATTCTCTGAATCTTTTGATGATATTATGCACTGTAGATGATGATATGTTCAAACTCTTTGCAATTTTCCACTGTTGAACTCCTTTCTGATATTGCTCCACTATTTGTCGGCGCAGAATTAGGGGGATTGGTGATCCTCTTCCCATCTTTACTTCTGAGAGCCGCTGCCACTCCAAGATGCTCTTTTTATACCCAGTCATGTTAATGACCTATTGCTAATTGACCTAATGAGTTGCAATTTGGTCCTCCAGCTGTTCCTTTTTTGTACCTTTAACTTTTCCAGCCTCTTATTGCCCCTGTCCCAACTTTTCTGAGATGAGTTGCTGTCATGAAATTTCAAATGAGCCAATATTTGGCATGAAATTTCAAAATGTCTCACTTTCGACATTTGATATGTTGTCTATGTTCTATTGTGAATACAATATCAGTTTTTGAGATTTGTAAATTATTGCATTCCGTTTTTATTTACAATTTGTACTTTGTCCCAACTTTTTTGGAATCGGGGTTGTATATTAGATTTATTGTTAATGCTTAAAACTATTCCTGTGCCATTCTTGAGGTCTCAAGGCACTTATAAACGAAAGTGAGGCCATGGCTCTGTGTATATGCTTTAACTAAAGTTTGAAGCTGACCAAATAGACAAAGAAAAAGCTTTCTGGAGGATAGCTGTATGGTCAGATGAGACAAAGATTGAGTTGTCTGGCCACAATGACTACCATGTACAGAGGAACACTGTACCAGCTGGTGGTGGTGGTAGGATCACCATGCTCTGGGGCTGTTTTGCTGCTAGAGGAACTGGTTCATTACACAAAGTGGATAGAATAATGAAAAAGGAGGACTACCTCAGAATTCTTCAGCATAAACCATCAGAAACTTGAACATGACTTGGGACTTGGGACCTGGGAGTTACAACAGGACAATGAACCCAAACACGCATCAGAGCTAGGTGTGGAGGATAACATTCAGCCTAACATTAAAGTGCATATTCTGGACCAATTTTGTGTTTTTTTATATGAAAGTATGTCCCTTTACACACTCATCCAGAACGGTAATTTTGCACAAGACCATCTGTCTACAGCAGAAAAAAATAAAATAACAAAACGCGTCTGGAAAAATCCCAAGGGAGTCTGGAGCCAGATTCGTGACATTACCTGTGGAAGCGCCAGCAGGCTGCGCAAGCTTTGCACGGTTTCAGTGCACAGCCTGTGTGGACCAAGTGCTCCCATTTCTCTCTCATTGTCCGGTCTTTTGGAAAACGATGAGTACTAATCCCATCAAGATTGGTGTTGCTACACCCTCCTACGATACATCTGTTCACCATTTTAATAATTACGCGATAACGTTGAAGAAATTTGCAGAAAACCACCAGGTCGTTTTCTCATAAACAAACCAGCGCTGATGTAGGATTCAGAGGGAGGCGTCCCACAGATGACGTCACGAAAATGTTTGCCGGGAAATTCAAATGCCAAGTTTTTTCAGAGGCGGACCAATTTGCCTCAAATGGCTTGATTTCAACAGAATTTTTCTGGTATTGCGCAAGGCAAAGAAATTGCAGAGACTGCAGAATGTTACAGATATTTGACCAAAGTTTAATATAAAATAAGAGAATTACATTGATCTTGCTCCTGAATTTACGTGTGATATGCACTTTAACCTTAAAACAAGTCCTGACTTCAACCCTATTGAAAATATATGGACCATGCTTATAAGTCGAGTCCATCTCATCTCATCTCATCTCATCTCATCTCATCTCATCTCATCTCATTATCTCTAGCCGCTTTATCCTGTTCTACAGGATCACAGGCAAGCTGGAGCCTATCCCAGCTGACTACGGGCGAAAGGCAGGGTACACCCTGGACAAGTCGCCAGGTCATCACAGGGCTGACACATAGACACAGACAACCATTCACACTCACATTGACACCTACGGTCAATTTAGAGTCACCAGTTAACCTAACCTGCATGTCTTTGGACTGTGGGGGAAACCGGAGCACCCGGAGGAAACCCACACAGACACGGGGAGAACATGCAAACTCCGCACAGAAAGGCCCTCGACGGCCACGGGGCTCGAACCCGGACCTTCTTGCTGTGAGGCGACAGCGCTAACCACTACACCACCGTGCCGCCCAGTCGAGTCCATGCCAAGAAAAAAAAATTAATTGAACTCTACCAATTCTACCATGAAGAGTCATGAAATATCCAACCAGAATTCTGCCAGAAGCTTGTTCATGGTAAACAAAAATGTTTGGTCAAAGTAAATCTTGCGAACAGACATTTTACCCAAATATTAGGTGTGCTGTATGCATATTTTTGACCCTGTATGTATAATTTTAACCCTCTGTTGACTTCAGAAAACCCAACAAAAATTAAAATTTGTGCACCAAATTCTAGTGTTCTTTTTTTAAATTAAAGCTGTATGCTGTACATTCTGCCACAGAAAAAGAATAGTTCAACAAAATTACTAAAAGCCCAAATATTGCCATGACATTCATATACAAGATGACATTCATGTCACTGTATGTAAACTTCTGACCACAACTGTATACTACTTTTAACAATGGACATTGTCACAAAGTAGGTAGACACAAATCCAGACACAAAATTTGAATTATCACTCATGAGCAAGACAGAGGCAAAAGTGGCAAGGGAAAACTCCCCGAGGCGACAAGAGGAAGAAACCTCAAGAGGAAGCAGACTCAAAAGGGAACTCATCCATGGCTGGGTGACACCAAAAAGCACAAATATAAATAATTTCTCTTCCATAGCTGTATACTATAAATTCAAGCAGTGTTAAGTGCCTTAAAAGTAACTTGAATATGAGTATCATTAGAGTTTTAACTCTAAGTCTCTCGCACCAAACTGTTCAGACTTGAATCTATCCAAGGAGGAACATCTACATTCATTTTTAAGGTGTATGAATGGTACCATCTACAGTAATCCCATGGTGATCTCGAGGCTATCTTTATCTCCAGTTTCCTTTTGTTGCCAAACATGCTAATAGTTTGCGTGATCAAAGAGTTTCATTTTAACATTATGCCAATTGTAGTTGTAATGATGCTTGATGAAACTGAGGCACTGCATTTTGAGAGATGCTCTAAGGAACGGCTTCTTTCTTGCAACACATCCAAACAGCTTATTATTATGAACACTGAATCTAACGGTTGATTCTGAAACTTGACAGTCGCAAAAATAAACCAGACTGTGCAATTCTAAAACTGATCTTTTGACTGTTCTTTATGAAACGCATATTTATACCTGAAAGGTAGAGAGGTATTCAAACTGTTGGGCGAATTGCAGGTGAAGAGGAGGTGAGATGGAAAATACAAAAAAAAAAATTCAATGACCATTTCAGACCTGAGAGCCTGAACACATTTTGCGTAGGTGCTCCACATTTTAACAGAATGCAAAAATATGCCAAAAGAGCAGTTGTCTTTTTTTCCCTAATATAAACGGCAGAAAGTTTTAAAAATGAGGGAAGTGGGAAGTTTGAATCCATTTGCCCCAGAGGACTAAAAATTGGAAAAAAGTAGGGGGAAAAAAGAAAAAAAAAATCTCATAATGCCAATTTGTTTGGGTAGATAGATATTTTGTATGGGTATCAATCATTTTTGCTCATACATTTCTAAGATGGCGGCACAGTGGTGTAGCGGTTCGTGCTATCACCTCACAGCAAGAAAGTTCTGGGTTTGAGCCCAGCGGCCGATGGGAGCCATTCTGTGTGGAGTTTGCATGTTCTCCCCGTGTCTGTGTGGGTTTCCTCCGGGTGCTCCGGTTTCCCCCACAGTCCAAAGACATGCAGATTAGGCTAATTGGTGGCTCTAAATTGACCGTAGGTGTGAATGTGAGTGTGAATTGTTGTTTGTCTCTAGGTGTCGGCCCTGCGACGACCTGGCGACTTGTCCAGGGTGTACCCCGCCTCTCGCCCATAGTCAGCTGGGATAGGCTCCAGCTCATTTGAGACCCTGCACAGGATAAGCGGCTACGGATAATGGATGGATGGAATATTTCTGAGAAACATAATACTATTATCAAAAATATAGTTCTAATGGGAATTTTTTTTGTTAGAACAATAGAATAATTTCTCCTGTTGTTTGAATCGATTTTTTTTTCACACATTGATGTTTGCTAATTTTTGGAAGGTGCCAATGATTATGGAAGGCACTGTAAGCTTGTACGTGGGTTACTGATGCACTGAAAACATGTGTCCCTGATTGATATGGGTTCAAACCTGGAGGACACCCTTTGGGTGTCACAGTGTGAAAGATGCAGTGTTGATGATTAGAGCACCAACCTGCGTCAATCTTTGTGTTTGTACAACATAAATGTCAGCAGCTGGAATTTACAGCCTTTATTAGATCCTTTATACCTCTGAGGGTAGAGTATGTCTGTGCAGTACATTTTATCACCTTAAATTCTCCTATGACTAGTATTAAAAGCACTAATTATCGAAACATCTAGAAAAGCAGCACTGCTTATTGTCTCTTTTTTTCTTTTTTTACAGAATAAGGGAGAGGGGAAAGAAATTGCAAACTGTTATACTATCTTATAAATCCCATATTTCTATCCCTGTCGAGAAAAGGAGTATTGGTTTCCCTTCTTCTATCTGTAGCTTAGCAGAAGTCGTTACAGATGTGCCTTGCCTCCGTTGCCAAGGCAACCCCATTAATCTGTTAGCCATATGGTGGTCCACTAAACCACCATCAGCCTGCAATCATTCCTTATTAGCACTTTCTCCACATAAAGCTCTGACAGCACCAATCTCAAAAATAATTTTTTTTATAAGTCTCTGATCTGATCAATGTAATATAAAATTAATACAATAGTCAATGAGATATATTCTTTAAAAATATGTGGAGGAAAAAGTCAATTATTTCTAACACACATACTATCAAATAGACTTTCCAGTCAGATCATCTTGCCTTCTGACTGGCACAGTACTGTACAAGAGTCTTAGACACATGCAAAGAAATGCTGTAGACCAAAAATGGCGTAAAAAAATAATGAATTTAAATGTTTCAATATTAAAAATACTATAAACAGCAGTAAGCCATAATAAATGAAACAAAGTCAATATTTGGTGTGAGACGACCCTTTACTTTAAAAAAAAAAAGTAGTCTCAGGTACAATGAGCTCAGTTTGATAAGGAAATGAGCTGTAGGTTTTACTGAGCATCTAACAGAATCAGCCACAGTTCTTCTGGACACTTTGTCACACTTGCTTCTAAAGTTTTGCACCAGAACCCAGTGGCTTTCATTATGTTTTCTTTTTTAATTTGAAAAGTGGTCTCTTATGAAATATGCTGCTCAGATACACACTTTTTTTCCTGTAACATTTAATTTCATGCTGGAAAATGAACGTTTGGGACTCTAAAATATTTTTGTACTGACTCGGTAATGCAGAAGTCATAAAATAGAAATCTATAACAAAGTTTGTATGAAAAAAATAGGGTGCCTGAGACTTTTGCATAGTACTGTACATTAGAAAAATAAACCTATCCAGAAGGTTAGAACAACCTAACTGACCTTTAACCCCTCAATCCATCACATTACAGTGTGTGGTTTTATTTAATTTTTGCTCAATAAGATAACTGATGTACATTGCTAATGACAAATGAAACAGCAATGTTCACGATCTAGCGATATATACTGGCTTACTGTACTCACCTGTAGAATCTCCTCAGAGTCCTTGCCCTTGCCTGATGGCATGGAGCTCTTGGCAGCTGCAGCGGCCGCGTTCTTGGCTGCCTTCTTCTTCGCTCGTTCCGCTTGCACATTGGTGAAATAGTTCACAGCAGCGAACTCAATGAGGGCTGAAAAAACAAAGGCGAAACACACGGCAATAAACCAGTCCATGGCTGTAGCGTAGGAAACCTTGGGCAGAGAGTGACGGGCGCTGATGCTCAGAGTGGTCATGGTGAGGACTGTGGTGATACCTGAAAAATAACAAGGAAATAAACAATGGTACTGCTTACAAAGTTGAACTATGATTAAAAATGTATGATAAAAGCAATTGAAGAAAAGTTTGTTGATTATTTTTCAAATGCTAATGGTAAATCATAAAGGTTCCCAAGCATGGATAATGACGTTACAATAATATTCTGAGTTTCTTGTCTTCATACTAAACAGTGATTGTGGATTTTGGTGCCTTGTTAGTATCACTGGACTCTAGCTTATCTCCATCCATCCATCATCCATACCTGCTTATCCTGTGCAGGGTCATGGGCAAGCTGGAGCCTATCCCAGCTGACTATGGGTGAGAGGCAGGGTACACCCTGGACAAGTCACCAGATCATCGCAGGGCTGACACATAGAGACAAACAACCATTCACACTCACACCTACGGTCAATTTAGAGCCACCAATTAACCTAACCTGCATGTCTTTGGGGGAAACCAGAGCACCCGGAGGAAACCCCATGCAGACACGAGGAGAACATGCAAACTCCACATAGAAAGGCCCCCATCGACCACTGGGCTTGAACCCAGAACCTTCTTGCTGTGAGGCGACAGTGCCAACCACTACACCACCGTGCCACCCCTCCATTATCTGTATGCGCATACAGTATTTATTTCCAAGCAAACAACAAAGAACAGCTGCAAAAGGATATCTGCCAAATGCATAATCGTAAATGTACATGGATGTCTGCTTTCATTCATATAGGTCATGCTGATTTTCTACTAAAGGTGACTTGATCTGTAGCTTAACCTCAAAAAAAAAATTGGATGTGTATCATAACCTTGCTTCGGATAGCACACTGGACTCTTCGAACCTTTAAACCTACGGTATAACCCAGAATTTCAAAATGATCTGGATGATGAAAATCCTTCACAGATATTCACCTGACATTTATCTTGCTCTGTATTTCATTCATACCTCTGATGTCATGAAGCTTGATCATCACACATTATATTTACATCCTGGTGATGTGATGATGTAACCAGACCAATAAGAAACCAATATAACAAAAAAAAGTGGATTGGATAATGCAATATGAATACATTATTTCCAATAAACAGGTAATTTGATCTAAACAGAGACAAGTACATGTGAGGACACAGTGCTAAAAAGGTTCACAGACAAGATTAAGACAGACCAGGTTGACACTAGACGTATGCGTCATGTGAGCGGGAGGTTTACTTTCATGTGGACATCAGCCAATAGTCAGATATGAAGCTTGCTGGACAAACGAAGACCATCTTCATTAAAAATGAACATGCAGTCATGTGTGACACATTTACAACCTCCATATATTCATCCCTAGGTTGCTTTCTCATATGCAGTGTTTAGTCTGCTTGAATCAAACCAGCACCACTTTGGTGCTGTTTCAGAACAGCTATCACACTCGGGCATTGATCAAGACCATCTGAGCAAGGTGATTATGCTCCAGGTCCAATCAAACTCTAGTGCAGTTTGATTAGAGCGAAAAAGTGATTTGAACCCAAGTGCACCAGTAAGTACACTTGCTGGCCACTTTATTAGGTACACCCATACACTTGCTATTTTATGGAGTTATCTAATCAGCCAATCCCTTGACAGCTGCTGATCTCCTGGGGTTTTCACACATAGCAGTCTCCAGAGTTTACAAAGAATGGTGCGAAAAACAAAAAAGTGTGTGAGTGACAGTTCTGTGGGTGGAAACAAACGCCTTGTTTATAAAAGAGGTCAGAGGAAAATGGACAGATTGATTTGAGCTGCCAGGAAGGATATAGTAACTCATATAATCACTCTTTACAACTGTGTAGAGCAGAAAAGCATCTCAGCATGCAACAGCAGAAAACCACATCAGGCTCCACTCCTGCCAGCCAAGAGCAGGAATCTTAGAATCAAGAACAAGTCTCTGTTAAAGAGGCCAGTGAGTTTAAATTAACCATTTTGTGTATTAAAAAATAATAAAACAATTATAGATGCTGAGCTGCTAATCTGAGCCACAAGCAGGCTTGTAGCACTCGAGTACTGTAGTACTGTAGGACCGAGACCTGGACTCAAGTCCGACTCGTGCCCCAATTTTAAGGACTCGTGACTCGACTCAGACTTGAGCACTGATGACTCGGACTTGTGCATGAACTGCATTAGGACACGGAAAATGGAGACGAGGACTCGGATTTTTTCTGTCTCAGTCCGGTCCAGTCCATCCATGCCTGAGTTTGTGGGACTTCCATGCCAGCTCCAGGCCGGATCTGGGACAGGAATTCAGTCCTGCCCTGCTGGAGGCCATCTTCCCTGAAGCAGCACTCCCACACCTGCTACCACTCCTCTCCCATCAGCCAGGGCCTTCTTAAGAGCTGTTTGGAGACTCTCTTGCAGACTTTCCTCACCTCGCTACAGCCCTTTGGTATTGTGACTTCTCGATTCCTCCCACCTGTATTATTCCATATTTTTTTGTCTAGTTTTCTGTCCAGTTTTTGCCCCATCAAGTCAAGTTTATTGTCAAATATGCTATACATGCTCGACATACAGCACAGATGAAATATCAGTCCTCTCTGACCCACAGTGCAAACAGGCAATGCAATAAAAAAAAATAGAATAACTGAAATAAACAGTATAAACACTCTAGATAAGAAATAGACATAGACTAAACGCTCACAGGTGTGTGTGTGTGTGTATATATATATATATATATATATATATATATATGTGTATATATTTATACAGTATATATATATATATATATATATATATATATATATATATATTAGTGCTGTCAAAGTTAACGCGATAATAACGCGTTAACGCGATCTCAATTTAACGCGATTAAAAAAATAGTGCCGTTAACGCAAATTCTAATTTGGCCCTGCGAGTCACCCGTAGTTCCTGCTGAGGCTTGTCGCGCGCTGCGTTTAACTGTACCAACAGGTTTACCGTCCAAACGAGATCACATGGGATTACCTTTCACAGGTGAGACTGGAAAAATACTTTTCAATACTGTTCCTTCAGTCTTCAGTTTCCCAGCTTATCTCCACCGGGTAGGTGTAGAGTTATAAGCAGTGAGCATTAGATAATACAGCGCCACACTATGATGAACGTTTTTGAACGTATGATGAATGTTTTTATTTTTATCTGTTTTTTTCTTCTTTTATGGCAAATACTTCTCTTCAAAAGAAACTAATGAAGAGTAAAATAATTTTTTTTTATTTTCACAGTGATATGCACTTTATTTTTTATCCCTTGGTTTTCTCATCTAATATGGAAGTTATGGATGTCAGTGGCTGTGACAAGACGTGTTATGCTCTGCAATAAAAAAAACAAAAAACATTGGTACAAAGCAAGCCCATTCACTTTTTTATGCTGATAAGAGAATTACAATGGTTTTTCATGTGACAAAAATGTGCGATTAAATTGCGATTAATTGCGAGTTAACTATGACAGTCGCGACATTAATCGCGATTAAATATTTTAATCGCTTGACTGCACTAATATATATATATATATATATATATATATATATATATATATATATATATACATACATACATACATATAAACTGGAGCAAAAGGACATAAAATAAACAGTCAAGGGCACTTGAGGTATAGCAGGTAAACATGAAATAAGCAGTATAAACAATAAACTAATAGTTGTTAAGGTGAGGTAGTGCGGAATAGTGCAAATGAGTGAGGTAAAGTGAAATGTGCAGCCCCTGAGTTCAGTGTGCGAATGAATGTTGAGAGTGTGTGTGTGTGTGTGTGTGTGTGTGTGTGTTGGGGGGGGAACTGTGAGGGTGACATGATGTCAGATGCTGAAGGGGGGGCAGGGGGGTGTATGGGCAGAATCTGTGGCAGGGGGCAGAGGGGGGAGGAGGGGCAGAACATGGAGGGAGTTGAGCCTCCTGACCGCCTGGTGAAAGAAACTGTCCTTGAGCCTGCTGGTTTTGGCCTGGAGACTCCGCAGTCTCCTCCCCGATGGCAGCAGGCTGAAGAGGCTGTGAGATGGGTGGGTGGGGTCACCTGCAATCCTGATGGCTTTGTGGGTGAGGCGGGAGTTATAGATATCCCTAAGAGAAGGGAGAGAGACACCAATGATCCCCTCAGCTGCTCTCACGATGCGCTGCAGAGTCTTGCAGCAGGACACGGTGCAGGCGCCGTACCATACGGTGATGCAGCTGGTCAGGATGTTCTTGATGGTGCCTCTGTAGAATGTGTGCATGATGGGGGCTGGGGCTCTTGCTCTCCTCAGTTTGCGGAGGAAGTACAGATGCTGTTGGGCTTTTTTGGCCAGTGATGCGGTGTTGTTGCTCCAGGACAGGTCTTCAGAGATGTGCACACCCAGAAACTTGGTGCTGCTCACCCTCTCCACTGCAGCACCGTCAATAGTTAGTGGAGCATGCTGGGTGTGCGCTCTCCTGAAGTCCACAACAATCTCCTTTGTCTTCTCCACGTTCAGGCGGAGATTGTTGTCCTTGCACCACATGGCCAAGCGGCTCACCTCACTCCTGTTGATTGTCTCATCGATAGTGTTGATGAGACCCACCACAGTTGTGTCATCCGCAAACTTAATGATGAGGTTGGAGCTGGACGTTGGTGTGCAGTCGTGGGTCAGCAGAGTGAAGAGGAGGGGGCTCAGCACACATCCTTGGGGGGCCCCCGTGTTCAATGTGATGGTGCTGGAGGAGTTGCTGCCGACCCGTACAGCCTGTGGTCTCCCCATCAGGAAGTCCAGCAGCCAGTTGCACAGGGAGGTGTTGAGTCCCAGCTGGTCCAGTTTATGAATGAGCTGCTGAGGAATGATTGTGTTGAATGCTGAGCTAAAGTCTATGAACAGCATTCTGACGTACACGTCTTTTGTCTCCAGGTGGGTGAAGGCTAAGTGGAGGGCAGTGGAGATGGCATCATCGGTCGAACGGTTGGACTGATTATGCAAACTGGAAAGGGTCCAGGGCGGGGGAGGGCAGACTTGATATGCCGCATGACTAGCCGCTCGAAGCACTTCATGAGGATGGGAGTGAGTGCGACCGGGCAGTAGTCATTGAAGCAGGAGGGAGACGGCTTCTTCGGGACCAGGATGATGGTGGTGGCTTTGAGGCATGTGGGGACAACAGCCTGGCTCAACGAGATGTTGAAGATGTCTGTAAAGACATCTGTGAGCTCCTCGGTACAGTCTCTCAGGACACGACCAGGAATGTTATCAGGACCCGGGGCTTTCTGTGCATTTGTCGTCCTGAGAGCTCTCCTCACGCTGTCTGGGGACAGCGTCAACACCTGGTCGCCGGGAGGTGGTGGGGTCTTCTGTGCCGTGGTGCTGTTGTCTGCCTCAAAGCAAGCAAAGTCGTTCAACTGATTCAGCAGAGAGGTGGAGTTATTACAGGTCTGTGGCGAGGGCTTGTAGTCTGTGATGGTCTGAATCCCCCGCCACAGGTTCCTGGTGTCTCTGCTGTCGCTGAAGTAGTCAGCAATGTTCCTGGAATACTGTCTCTTGGCCACCCTGATGCCTCATGACAGGTTGGCCCTAGCTGTCCTCAGGCCCACCTTGTCGCCACCTCTGAAGGTGGCGTTCCGAGCCCTCAGGAGCCTGTGAACTTCCCCTGTCAGCCATGGCTTCTGATTTGCCCGAATGGAGATGGTTCTGGTGACTGTAACGTCGTCCATGCACTTACTCATGTAGGCAGTGACGGTCTCCGTGTACTCCTGGAGATCTGTAGTATTGTTGTAGGTGGCCGCCTATCTGAACATGCTCCAGTCAGTGGTGGAAAAACAGTCCTGGAGTGCCTCTGAGGACCCCTCTGGCCACACACGTACCTGCTTTGTAGCTGGTTTGGTGACTTTAACCAGCAGCCTGTATGCTGGCATTAGCATAACAGTGGAGTGATCTGAGGCCCCAAGGTGGGGGAGGGCTTTGTAGGCACCTCTATGTATGGTGTAAACATTGTCCAGAGTATTGTTTCCACGTGTGGGAAAGTTGATATGTCCATAGAGTTTTGGAAACACGCTCTTGGGGTTTGCATGGTTGAAATCCCCAGCCAGGACGAGGAAAGCATCTGGGTGGGTTGTCTGCTGCTCACTGATGTGCTGATAGAGTTCATTCAGTGCTTCACTCCTCTTGCTATTGGAGCCGGGAGGGATGTATATTGCTACGAGCAATATGGCTGTAAATTCCCTCGGCAGGTAGAATGGCTGGCACTTAATAATTATAAACTCCACCGGTGGTGAGCAGTGTTTGCAGACCACAACAGCATCGCGGCACCAGGCATCACTGATGTAAACACAGAGTCCTCCACCACGAGTCTTCCCCCCTCGACTAGTGCTCTGTCTGACCAGTAGCATGTTAGCCGGGCTAGCTGAATGGCACAGTCCGGGACGCTGTCGTTAAGCCATGGTTCCACAAACACAAGGACACAACACTCACTCACACACTTAGAAGATGTGACAGAGGGCTCTGTCTAGCTCCTCTTCAAGTCTGTTTTCCCTTTCCCAGTTAGTTACTACAGCAGGGGTGCACACCTGACTTTAGTAGCAACACACACACGGTAACAAACAACAGTACATGAAAACAAACACATGCACACACAACCACACGCAAATACAATTAAACTCATGTCTTTTTCCCTACCGTGGTAAAAACACAGCTCGCTAAAATAAACATATACTTACTTGTTTGAGCTGTCTAGGTAATGTTGATCGTGTCTTGTGTTTGTTTGTTTTTTTCTGTCTTGTCCGTCTTTTCTGTGGGGTTTTAGTCCGGTCGGCATTTGTTTGGGGAAGGTTTGAATGGCTTGCACGCCGCCATGACAGGCCAACCCGAGCAACAGTAACTGAGGGCTAATTCAGTAGCGTCAGGGCTGCGCAATGCAGCATGGGTATGGGCAAAACCAAGTTTTGAGGGGTGTTTTGCAAACTAATGAAATAATAGTGTTTGTGGGGTATAAACTTGTGAAATGGATGCTTATGCAGGGTATTGTTGATAAACTATTTGATGGCTGTGTTATTTATGTCTGAAAATGTTTACTTGTGGTAATTTATTTAAAACTATGTAATGGTATGACCTGGGGGAGGGGTTGAGAGCCTAAAATGTTCACCCTGATCATTCTGTGAGAGAGAGAGTGAGGGAGAAGCAACAGAGTACCAACTCAGCCCATGTTTACATTAGACCGTATCAGCGGATCATCAGATTAACGTTTTTAAAACGATTAGTGTGCACACAGCAACACCAATACACGATTTGCGTGCACACAGCAACACCAATACACGGATACACTCGGCTCCGCAGGCATCCTGCGCTCCAAATCACTCCGCCCTGAACAGCGAGTGCCCTCTGGAGGGTGCGCACTCCGGCCCTGCACAGCTCACAGAGCATACGAGTGAAGTGCACAAGCTGTGATTCGGGACTGAGCCGCTGTGTGTGTGACTCCAGCGCATATCACTTACCACTTGCAAGTGGAAGGATGGCAAGCCTAAAGACAATCATAACTACACAATGGGCAGTATTTGCATCAGTATTTGCAGTATTTTCATACTTTTATACTCTTTAATGAAAGGTGATGCAAGGCGGAAGTCCGCGCCGTTTTTCAGCAGTCGCGTCACATGACCAACGCCAGCGAATCAGGAAGGTGGATGTCACAGTGACGTTGTCCAATGACAACGCCAGCTAGAGCTCAGCACAGCGTATCCGCGTATCTCAATGTTTACACAGCACCGGAGCTGACACGATCTGGATTGAATACGTGGACCCTGGCGGATTCCCGTTTCCCGGCGTTTCCAGGCGGTTTAATGTAAACGGACAGTGCATCCGCGAAGAAAACGAGACAGATACGGTCTAATGTAAACTTGGCCTCAGGTAACCAGTTGTAATGCAGATTGTGGCTGTAGTTGTTGGATGTAATTTAAACTGAACTGAACTGAACTGCTTTGTAATATTCTCGTGTTTGATTTGTTACATTAGGAAAGTACTTTTTTTTCTTAGTAAATTTTGCTACTGGCCAGCTTTATTTACAATCCTCACCTTTGCACTGTTGGACTATTTGGGTGCACTTTTTAAAATAAACACCTTGCACTAAAGTGCTGCTGTGGTGGAGCCAGTTTATTTATGAGTGGACCTACACCTGAACTGTGCTACTCCGTGACAGAAGATGAGCGGAGTAGGTGGACATAATCCAGCTTGTTGTCCAGCGAGCGTACGTTGGCCAGAGTGATGGTAGGGATAGCCGGCCGGTGAGGGCTAGCCTAGCCTGGATACCTCTGTGCTTGCCCCTCTTCTGCTTCCGCATGTTCCGCCAGTGGCGCCTCCACTGTGGGCTGGATACAGGAGTGGGGGTCAGTGGTTGAGCAGGCCTCTGGAGCAAACCATAGTTGCATAGCACTTCCGCATCCGCTGGATTTATATTCGTGAATATAGTTCTGTGGATGTCGAGCAGAAACTCATGGGAGCATGTGCGCCTTAAGACTGATGGACGCAACAAAGACGAACAAATATATGCTGTTTTAAAACACAAAAAGCATGAAAACACCTGTTCTGTTGGGACGGAGAGGAGCCGCTGTGTGTGTATACACCACCATCAGGTCGGCGTTTTACCCGCCTGTTCCTTTGGATTGTATTTTTGCTTCCTTTGCCTGGGTTTCCCTTGTCCCTGTTTTCTTCAGCTTTTGTGAAGATTTTTCTGTCCTGTTTTTGTCCCTAACCATGCCTGCCTGCTCTTGTGTTTTGACCCCTTGGCCTGTTCTTTGACTACTGATTTTGCCTGAGCCCTACTGTACCTCTGCCCTGTACTTCATTAAAGAAGTTTCTTTCTGTACACTGCCTGTCTTGAGTCTGCTCTTGGGTCCTCACTTCACCTCAGCTTGCAATTTCTGACAGCATAGTCTGGCCAGCATGGACCCAGAAGATTTTGCCCAGCTAAGAGCAGTGGTGCAAAAGCAGGGAACTCTCCTTGGGATCCACCAACAGGACATCCAACAGGTGAACCAAAACCTTGTCGCCATCTCTAACATTCTCAATCTTCTTGCCACTCAGCTACAACAGCTTCAAGTAATGTCTGCTTCTACACAACCCCCTCCGCCTACCGCTCCTCCAGCTCCTGCTCCAGCACTCTTCAGGCAGCCGAGACTTCCTGCCCCACAGCCATATGACAGAGAACCAGGTACCTGCCGAGCATTCTTGTCTCAATGCTCGCTAACCCTTGAGCTTCAACCACTGGCCTTCCCCACAGAGCGTTCCCAAGTGGCCTACACCATCACTCTCCTCACTGGCAAAGCTTGGGAGTGGGGAACAGCTATGTGGGATGCCAATGCACCATGCTGCGCCAGCTTCAAGAATTTCACAGAGGAGATGAGGCGAACCTTTGACCGCTCTCTGTCTGGCAGAGAGGCAGCAAGAGAAATCATGGGGCTGTGGCAGGGCGCCCTGTCTGCTTTTGACTATGCAATTGAGTTTTGCACTTTGGCGGCATCTTGTGGCTGGAATGAAAGTGCCTTATTTGATGCATTTTTGAACGGGCTGTAAGACTCCATCAAGGATGAACTGGTCTCATGAGAACTGCCACCTGATCTCCCCGGTCTCATGGACCTCGCCAGTCATACTGACTCCCGGATCAGACAGCGGGTGAAAGAAAGAACTCGGACTAGTCTTGCTCCCCCTCAGCCTCCCATTCCCTCCGCTGAGCCAATGCAGGTAGACCGAGTCCGCATCTCACCTGAGGAACAACAGTGCCGTCGGGATATGAGGGCATGTTTTTACTGTGGACAGCTGGGGCATTACTGCCAATCTTGCCCTTTAAAAGGAAGAGCCCACAAGTGAGTTTAGGGGCCCTGGTGGGCAATGTCCAGAATCAGCCCCCTACCAATCGACCGCTACTCCCAGTGGTCATTATCCATGGCAATCAGCCCACGACCTCCAGGCACACGTTGATTCAGGGGCTGACAGAAACCTGATCTGCTCGACCACCGCCAAGTGCCTGGGGATTCCACTACTGGCTCTGAACTTGTCCCTCACTTTCCTGATGCTTAACGGTACTGGTCTGACCGCTATCACCCATAGAACAGCCCTGGTCACCTTAAGAATTTCTGGCAACCACTCTGAATCCAGTTTTTCATCATGAGCAACCCCCATGTGCCCATAGTTCTTGGTCTGCCCTGCCTAACTCTACATAACACCCATGTCAACTGGACTAACAACACCATTTTAGGATGGAGTCAATTCTGTTTATCGCCATGCCTAAGATCTGCCCTCCCTCACGCCAAGCTGCTCCAGCCTACCATTAGTGAATATCCTGACCTCTCTAATGTGCCTCCCGAGTATAATGACTTAAAACCTGTGTTCAGCAAGTCTCAAGCTGTTTCCCTTCCTCCCCATAGGCCCTATGACTGTGGAATTGACCTTCTCCCTGGGACTGCACCACCTAAAGGGTGACTTTACTCTCTCTCTCTCCTTCTGAAAGGCAAGCCATGGATAAATAAATCACAGAGTCCTTAGCAGCTGGAATTATTCGTCCCTCCTCTTCTCCTGCAGGGGCAGGATTCTTTTTTGTGGAGAAGAGCAAATCATTGCGCCCTTGCATTGATTACTGGGGGCTAAATGACATCACCATCAAGAACCGTTACCCCCTACCTCTCATGACCATGGCGTTTGAGTTACTCCAGGGAGCCCAAATTTTCACCAAGCTAGACCTGTGCAATGCTTACCCCCTCATGAGGATCAGGGAAGGGGACGAATGGAAGACGGTGTTCAACACCCCCACGGGCCACTACGGATGTCTCGTGGTCCCGTTCGGCCTGACTAACGCTCCCATGGTTTTCCAGGCCCTCGTTAATGATGTCCTGAGGGACTACCTTAACCTTTTTGTTTTTGTTTATCTGGATGATATATTGATATTTTCCCGCTCCCTTGATGAACACTGCATCCACGTCAGGCAGGTCCTTCAACGACTCCTAGAAAATGAACTCTTTGTTAAGGCCGAGAAATGAGAGTTCCATAGAAGCTCTGTCTCCTTTCTGGGTTTCATTATCTCCCCTGCACAGATTCAGATGGACCCCTTGAAACTCAAGGCAGTTGCTGACTGGCCCACCCCATCCTCTCGGCGAGAACTCCAGCAGTTTCTTGGGTTTGCGAATTTCTACAGGCGATTCATCAGGAACTTTAGTACGGTGGCTGGGCCCCTCACGGCTCTAACTTCCACCAAGGTCCCTTTCAGCTGGGGGGGAAGGGGCCGAGAAGGCATTCTCTGAGCTCAAACAAAGGTTCATGTCAGCACCCATACTCACCATTCCAGATCCATCCTGGCAGTTCGTGGTTGAGGTCAACGCTTCGGAGTCAGGGGTTGGAGCCATATTATCCCAAAGATCGGCTAGTGACAACAAGCTTCATCCTTGCTCCTTCTTTTCTCGTTGGCTTTCCCCCTCTGAGAGAAACTATGACATTGGCAATAGGGAACTGTTGGCCATTAAACTGGCCTTCCGCCCAAGCTCTAAGAATGGTAAGCCCGATGCCTTGTTCAGAATGTTTTCTCCCCTCCAGGAGGAATCAACCTCCCCTGAGACCATCCTTTGTCCATGGTGCCTGGTGGGGGCCGCTCTGTTAGAGGTGAAAACCCTGGACCAGAAGGCCCATGAGCAGGACCCAGGGCCCAGTAATGCACCTCCTAACCATCTTTTTGTTCCTGTTTCTGTGTGGGCACAGGTGTTGCAGTGGGGTCATGGTTCTAGAATGGCGTGCCACCCAGGAGCAGCCCGGACTCTGACACTCATCCGACAACGTTTTTGGTGGCCATCCATCAAGGAGGGCGTCTAGAGGTTTGTGGCAGCTTGCGACATTTGTGCCAGGAACAAGATTGGCAACAGACCCCCTGCCGGCCTGCTGAGACCCCTTCCTGTTCCCCACCGGCCCTGGTCACACATGGCCCTGGATTTCATCACCGGACTCCCCAATTCAGGTGGCAATACTTGTATCCTCAATGTTGTGGACCATTTTTCTAAAGCTGTTCATTTTATCCCTCTACCCAAGCTTCCCAACACCAAGGAGACTGCCGAATTGCTGATACTCCACATTTTTCATCTACATGGACTCCCTTCAGACATCGTGTCAGACCGTGGACCCCAGGTCTCTGCCCAATTCTGGAAAGCTTTCTGTAAACTCATTGGTGCTTCTCACAGTCTGTCTTCAGGTTTCCACCCTCAGACCAATGCATGGTGTCCAAGGATGCGGCCTCCTGGAGCAAGACCCTTCCTTGGATAGAGTACGCTCACAACTCCTTACCCACCTCTGCTACAGGTCTTTCCCCCTTTCAGTGCTCTCTGGGTTACCAGCCACCCCATCCAAGAAGTCACCGTGCCCTCTGCCCAGGTGTTTGTGCGCCGCTGCAGGAGAATGTGGGCATTGACCAGGAAAAAGCTCCCAAGTTCTGTCGATTTTTAAAGAGCAAGCCGACAAACACTGCTCAGCAGCTTCCATCTATCGGGTGGGGGAGTGGGTGATGCTCTCTACCTGCCCCTCAAGATGGTCTCCCGCAAATTGGCTCCCAGGTTCATTGGGCCTTTCTCTGTCTCCAAGGTAATTAATCCCTGCTCTGTAAGGCTGTCTCTGCCTATAACCATGCACCATATTCACCCAACTTTCCATGTCTCCCAAGTCAAACCCCTTGTCTCCAGTTCCCTATCCCCATCCTCCAAACCCCCTCCTCCTCCCAGGTTCATAGATGGTGGTGAGGTCTTCACGGTCAGGAGTTTGCTGAAGGTACGACGGCGAGGCAGAGGACTCCAGTACCTGGTTGATTGGGAGGGGTATGGTCCTGAGGAGAGGAGCTGGGTTCCTGCCAGGTTCATCATGGATCCCACCCTCATCACGGACTTCCACCAACAACACCCTGAGGCACTTCCTAAGGCACCTGGAGGCACCCATTGGGGGGGGGGGGGTACTGTCTCAGTCCGGTCCAGTCCATCCATGCCTGAGTTTGTGGGACTTCCACGCCAGATCCATGCCAGATCCAGGACAGGAATTCAGTCCTGCCCTGCTGTAGGCCATCTTCCCTGAAGCGGCACTCCCACACCTGCTACCACTCTTCTCCCATCAGCCAGGGCCTTCTTAAGAGCTGTTTGGAGCTACTCCAGTTGCAAGACTGTCTCTTGCAGACTTTCCTTGCCTCGCTACAGCCCTTTGGTATTGTGACTTCTCGATTCCCCCCTCCTGTATTGTTCCTTTTTTTTTTGTCTAGTTTTCTGTCCAGTTTTTGCCCGTCTTACTTGCCTGTTCCTTTGGATTGTGTTTTTGCTTCCTCTGCTTGGGTTTCCCTTGTCCCTGTTTTTTGTCCCTGACCATGCCTGCCTGGTCTTCTGTGTTTTTGACTTCTTGGCCCATTCTTTGACCACTGATTTTGCCTGAGCCCTATTGTACCTCTGCCCTGTACTTCTTTAATTAAGTTTCTTTTTGTACACTGCCTGTCTTGAGTCTGCTCTTGGGTCCTCACTTCACCTCAGCTTGCCATTTCTGACATTTTCTTTATTTTTTTGGAACATGCCAGAATAATTTAGCATATGATGTTTATATCTACATTAATTTTTGTACTAATTTTCATGCAAGAGTATCACACCTGCATGCCTTGGCACATGCATCAGAGATTCTCGGACACACTCTGGACAGTGCGCATGCCAAGCGGACTCTCACGCGCCCACCGTAAACGACTCGCACCTGCACAGGATTAAGGTGCAATCAGCACACTTGTATAAAAACTGTGAAAACACACTTACTTTGCAAAGTATTGAGTTGTGTTGCTGATGCATTACCGAGCCTCATTTCCTTGTTTGGTTTCCTGAGCCCTGATTTCCTGTTTCTCATCTTTGATTCTGCCGAATCTATGATAGCCTGTTTGTGCCTCATTCGACCTATTGCCTGTATCACTGTTTTATGATTTTGCCTGCCATTCTGGATTGTTTACCTGTCTTTACTTGTATTAATAAACACACCTTCTGCATTTACATCTGTCTCCCAACCATCTCTGACAGAATACTTCTTACTCCCTGATAAAGAGAAGCACATTCACCTATTCATACGTCATGTTCAGGAACAAACTAATGTTACTGGAGCTAAAACAACCAGTTGGAGTGTTGGACTCGACTTGGAGTCGAGGCAATTTTTTTTTTTTTAATGACTTGGACTTGACTCAGACTTGAACACTGGGGACTCGAGATTGGACTTGGACTCAAGGTTTAGTGACTTGACTACAACACTGGCCACAAGACACACACAAAAAGGTGAAATAAATGGTGGATAGAATTTATTGAGTGTCAACTCCTTGTTCTCTGTGCTCAGGTGTCATTTTCGTATACTGTATTTCTGACCAAATCCAAATACTTAAGAGCACTAGCCTGGTACAGATACAGAGCGTGGCACTGTGTTACACTCCTAGAATTGGGTAATACCATAAAATATTGAATTCTAATTATGACAGGATAGCATGAGATTAATCAATAACAGGGGATCTGGTGTAGTTGTGTATGCATGTGTGTAAGCGTGTTTACTAATGCAGTATGGCTAATCTGGATCTATGAACTGTGCATTCAGGATGCTAAATTTAGCAAAAAATATTACAACCTCATCCCATCTACTTCTTCTTTGCTTCTCACTTACACTTTGCTTACATTTCTAAACAGTACAGGGAATGATTACTGATGAGCTATCACCAAAGCATGGCGTCCGTTGTCCACAATTCAGTTAAATCGTATCTCCTCCGTCAATTCTCCACGGATTTCCGTTCCAATTGTTTTGCTTGAAAGAACTCATCACTCTGACACAAAACTTGGTCATTGCTTTGTCAAATTTTTTGTTAATGAGTGAGTAATTAGGCCAAATTAACAAATTTTCCAGGCCTCTTACTAGAATTTTATCTCCTCTCTCATTTCTCATCGAGGTTTTGGGCAGAGCTTCCCTTGAGGAACAAAACTTGGTTATTTGTCTGTTGATTTTCCTGATTATAAACAATTTGTTTACAACTTTGTTTATTTTCAGTTAAATAATATCTCCTCCCTCAGTTCTCAATGGATTTCAGTTCTGATTTTGTTTGAAAGAACTAGATCTGTACAAAACTTGGTCATTGTATTGTCAAATTTTTGCTCACAAACTGGTAATTAGGTCACCTTAATGACTTTTCAGCCTTTTCACTAGAATTGTATCTCCTAACGCAGTTCTCACCTGATTTCAGTTCTGATCGATGTTTGTCCATCTACCCAAAAGTTTGAGTCTTCTGGGATTAGACGCATAACAAATTAGAAGAATAATGATGGATAAGACAGACTTCCAGCAACTGTTGGGCCAAGTCCTGACAGGAGCACCCTGAGGAGTTACAATACTCCACTAGGGGAACATGATGATGATGATGATGATGATGATCATGGGTCAATCTTCCCATGGGGAACAAAATTTGGTCATTTGTTTGTTGACGTCAGTCTGTGCGGGTGGGCAACAACACCTCCAGTGTCATCTCCCTGAGCACTGGCTCCCCTCAGGGCTGTGTCCTGAGCCTGCTGCTGTTCACCGTGATGACCCATGACTGCTGTCCCAGGTCCACTACTAACCATATCATGAAGTTTGCAGATGACACAACAGTAGTGGGCCTTATCCAGGGTGACAACGATGTGGCCTACAGAGAGGAGGTGATACACCTAGTGGACTGGTGCAAAACCAACCACCTGATCCTGAATGTTGCCAAAGCCAAGGAGATCATCGTTGACTTCAGGAGGAGCCAGCCCACTCACACACCACTCATCATCAACGACACAGCAATGGAGAGAGTCAGCAGCACAAAGTTCCTGGGAGTGCAGATAACGGATACTCTGACCTGGTCCCATCACACCGGGGCCCTTGTAAAGAGGGCTCAGAAGCACATGCACTTTCTTCACCGGATGAAGAAGGCACATCTCCCCCCTCCAATTCTCACCACTCTCTACAGAGGCACTATAGAGAGCATACTGGCTTGCTGTATCTCTGTATGGTCAGGAGCCTGCAGGGCCTTTGACTGGAAGTCCCTGCAGAGGGTGATGAAGACAGCGGAGAAAATCATCGTGACTTCACTTCCTCTGATACAGGATATTGCAGAAAAACGCTGCCTGACCAGGGCTCGCAACATCAGCAGAGACACCTCCCACCCCCACTATGGACTGTTCTCGCTGCTGGTTTCTGGAAAGAGGCTATGCAGCCTTCGGAGTAGAACAGCCAGGTTCTACAACAGGTTTTTCCCACATGCCATAAGACTCATCTCATTTTCTTCCGTTTATCCGGGGCCGGGTCGCAGAGGCAGCAGTCTGAGCATGGAAGCCCAAACTTCCCTCTCCCCAGACACCTCGGCCAGCTCCTCAGGAAGAACACCGAGGCGTTCTCAGGCCAGCCGAGAGACATGGTCCCTCCAGCGTGTCCTGAGTCTTCCCTGGGGGACATGCCTGGAACACCTCCCCAGGGAGGTGTCCAGGAGGCATCTGAAAGAGATGCCCGAGCCACCTCAGCTGATTCCTCTCAATGTGAAGGAGCAGTGGCTCTACTCTGAGCTCCTCCCGAGTGACTCTGCTTCTCACCCCATCTCTAAGGGAGCGTCCAGCCACTCTGTGAAGGAAACTCATTTTGGCTGCTTGTATCCGCGATCCCCTCCTAGAACTGCCACCTTTTTGTGGTGGAGGGGTTTGTGTGCTTGAATGATCCTAGGAGCTATGTTGTCAGGGGCATTACGCCCCTGTTAGGGTTTCCCAAGGCAGACAGGTCCTAGGTGACAGGCCAGACCAAGAGCAGTTCACCAAACCCCCTTATGGAAATGAAAAAAATCAAGAACCGTGACGTTGCCTGGTATGGCGCAGCCGGGGCCCCACCCTGGAGCCAGGCCTAGGGTTGGGGCTCGTATGCGAGCGCCTGGTGGCCGGGCCTTTGCCTACGGGGCCCGACCTCCTGTGGGTTCACCATCCACAGAGGTAGCCGTAGGGGGCTGGTGCAGTGTGGATTGGGCGGCAGTCGAAGGTAGGGGCCTCGATGACCTGATCCCCGAACACAGCGGCTAGTTGTTGGGACATGGAATGCCATGCTGACCAGTTGACTGTTGAACCGAATTAATCCCCCCCACCACCTAGGCAATATGCTTTATATTCAGGCAATACACTTTATATTGTATATAGGACTTTATACACTGTCTTCTTATATATATATAAAATATATATATATATTTTTTTCAGGTAATATACTGGTGGCACGGTGGTGTAGTGGTTAGCGCTGTCGCCTCACAGCAAGAAGGTCCAGGTTCGAGCCCTGTGGCCGGCGAGGGCCTTTCTGTGCGGAGTTTGCATGTTCTCCCGTGTTCGCCTGGGTTTCCTCTGGGTGCTCCGGTTTCCCCCACAGTCCAAAGACATGCAGGTTAGGTTAACTGGTGACTCTAAATTGACCGTAAGTGTGAATGTGAGTGTGAATGGTTGTCTGTGTCTATGTGTCAGCCCTGTGATGACCTGGCGACTTGTCCAGGGTGTACCCCGCCTTTCGCCCGTAGTCAGCTGGGATAGGCTCCAGCTTGCCTGCGACCCTGTAGAAGGATAAAGCGGCTAGAGATAATGAGATGAGATGAGGTAATATACTTGCTGCTGTTTCGTTCTGCACTACACTGAGCCAAAGCAAAAAAATATTGTTCGGATGTGTATTGTTTGATGCAAATCTGAATGACAATAAAGAAAGTCTATGTCTAAAGTCTCTGTAAACAATTTGTTTACAACTTTGTTTATTTTCAGTTGAATTGTGTCTCCTCCCTCAGTTCTTAATGGATTTCAGTTCTGATTGCTTTATTTGAAAGAATTAGAACTTCTGCACAAAACTTGGTCATTGTATTGTCAATTTTTTGCTAACAAATTAGTAAGTTAGTCAACTTAATTTTTTTCTGACCAGAATTGTATCTCCTCTCTCATTTATCATATGAATTCAGTTCTGATCAATGTTTTGGGTAGATCTTCACTTGGGGAACAAAATTTAGTCCTTTGTTGATTTTCCTGTTGTAAACATTTTGTCATGGCGGTTGGTCCTCTCTCACATTGTCATATTTCTGTTCTGTTTGATGTTTTGGTAGTCATGGTTGTTTTGATGGCAGGCCAGATGAGCTACTACGTCCTTGATGTTCTGGTTTGATTATTGGGCAGCACAGTGGTGCAGTGGTTAGCACTGTTGCCAGCCAGGAGGCTTTGTGCTCAAAGCTACCAGTTGACTGAGACCTTTCTCTGTAGAGTTTGCATGTTCTACTCGTGCCTGTGTAGGTTTCCTTTGGGTGCTCTGGTTTCCTCCCACAATCCAAAGACATGCAGATTAGGTCATAAATGTGAGTATGAATAGCTGTTTGTTTCTATTGCTGTGTTCACACTTATACCAGTACAAAAGTGGTATAACTGTATCAATACAAAGTATACCGGTACAGTTTAGTGCATCTGTCCACACTAGCGAGAAATGTTTGCGGTTTTCTTTCACGGTAGTTGAAATGCGCATGTGCGAAATGTTTCCGTGGTTACTGAGTAACTTCCTTCCGAGAATATATGGCATCCGTTATTTTGAGATCTCGAGAAAACAAAACAATTATTCCGTGATCTCGAGATAACTAAATGATTATTTTCATGATCTCAGCTGGATCACTGTATCTCCATCGGTAGAGACGAAGCCGGGCCAGTCTTCTGCGGAGGTGCCGCGGACTAATTTTGAAATTATCCCTTATTAAAAGACTTAATGCAATCTCTCCCTGTGTCAACCCCTGATCAAAATATTGCCTTATTAGGTGATTGATTATTCCAGACATTCTAATGACCAAAGTTGCGTCTATACAGAATGAGAAATAGCCCCAAAGTCAGCAAATCACAAGTCTCTTGGCGCACCTGAATGAACCATTTCTCAGCTGTTTACTCGAGATCATGAAATAATTGTTTTGTTTTCTCGAGATCTCAAATTAGTTGTGGTGTTTTCTTGAGATCCTGAATTAATTATATCGTTATCTCGGGATAACAAGGTGAATAAAAAAAAATGGATTATATGAAGGGCCTCTCTCGGCTTCCGTATGGATGAAACAACGTGTGTGCTTTTTGTTGTCAATGTACAGTCTGTATTTCTGGTGGTCATTTATTCAGTCGAATCATATAAAACGCGCGAGGCAGTTGAAAAAGAAACAAACGAATCTCTGTTCTTCACTATTTTATTCAGCGAAGACATTGATTGAGGTGTGTGACTTTGCGCATGTGCATTATATTTGTATCGATACAGAGCCGCTTCATCTGTCCACACTACAGTGAAGCGCTACAGTACCGATACTGTACCGGTACGAAACCCATACATTTGTGGGTTTCGTACCGATACAGTTATGCCGCTGCAGTACCGGTATAGTTGCTAGTGTGGACAGGTGTTGCGGTACGAAAGTAGTCCTAGTGTGGACAGGGTATATGAGTCAGCCCTGTGATTGATTGGCAACATATCCAATGTGTACCTCATTGGGACTGGCTCTAGCTCACCTGCAACCCTTAGTAGGATAAGCAATATAGACGATGGATGGAATTTGATTGTTCAGTAACATAGTGTAGGAGCTATATTTTCCACACAAGTTCAGTTGAGATGCCTTGTTTCCATTCCTACTGAATCTGTTTATAGACACACAATTCAACTGAACTCTGAGGTGAAATACTGGCTGTCTTACACATGTCTAGAAAAGCCCAGCCGTGTTTTTATAACTGTGTCTTTATCTCTGGGCCCTTGCAGGAATAGGAATCTAATAATATGCATTTTTGCCGTCATCCTCAAACAAATACAAAGCTGTCTACTGCTTCACATTCCTTTTGCTTGTGGCAGAACTTCCTCTCACTCTGCAGTTCGCTTTACTGATGAAGTCAGAGTTAGTGAGGCTGGGCTTGTGAGAGCTCCCAAAGACAACAACACAGTTGAATAGAATAGAGGTAAACAAGAACTGACTCAGTGTAAGTCATGGCCTAATGGTTAGAGACACAGCTTTGGGATCAAAAGGTTGCCAGTTTGATTCCCTGGACCAGCAGGAATGGCTGACGTGCCCTTGAGCAAGGCATCTAACCCCCAACTGCTCTGGGTATGTTGTACATTGCTCTGGATAAGAGCGTCTGCTAAATTCCATTAATGTAATGTAAAACTAACGAAGAGTTATGCCAAGCGTGACCTGTGAGTTTCATGATGCTGTTATTGGGATTAAAAACAATGGTCGTTTGTGCCAAAAAAGTCTCATGGATAGAACAAAAAGCTCTAGGATGCACAGGTTCTCAGAGAAAGAAGTGCTTCTGGACACAAAGGGAGCACAGAAGTGACTTTTAAGTATAGATTTGACACGGCATATACAGTGCAAAGCAATCCAACGCATAGTAGCATTTTCATCCACAAGGGGGCGCCCCTAACTCATTGTTAATTAAAATGTATTTCTTTGAACAAGTGGCAATGCATGCATGCATTTCTTCCTGAACCCTGCCATAAAGTATCCAGTGTGCCAGAATTTGAGTCACCACTCCACACACTCCCATACACACAAACACAAAGGCAGCCAGCAGCCCCTTCTCCTCCTACTGTATACACACACACACACACACAAGCTTGACTGCATCAGGCAGTGGACAGAGGTACCGCAACAATATTTGCTTGAACACAACAGCCTCAAGCCAACACACAAGCCACAAGATATATCATATTTAAAGACATCCAAACACACAAGAATGAAAATAACCATACACACGCTCATACAAAAATGGATTTTCATCATCCACTTATCAAATTGAGCATTTCAAATGAACAAGAACATGGTGTAAAACAGCATGCAGTGGATTGCTTCAAAACAGCACAAGGTGATTATAATCATTCTTTCATCTGTGTGTGTGTGTGTACAGCACTCATAGCACAATTTAATGTATATACTATAAATCCAAATTCATCACGTCTTAAAAAGTTCGATTCTGTGAGTTTTTATAAATCGTGAGACTGTCTTGGCAAATGAGGTATGAGCTCATACAAAATTCATAGGAATGTGAACAGTTGAGGGCATTTTAATTGGATTTCGTACAAGTTATAAGAAAAGTAACTCCATCACTAACCCTAAGCTTAAACCTTAAGAAGCTGAGTAGTAAATGAGCAGTTAGTGGGTGTATTGTGGCTAATTTACATAGACTACTTTTTTTTTTTATGTGCTATTTGATCTTGACAGCCAGAGTGAGACTCCCAGTAGAGTAAAGCAAAAGGTTCAGCCTTGCAAATACACATACAGTAATTGTCTGTCCAGTATAATTAAAGGCAGTGAGATGTTGAAAAACTGTTCAAAATCCAATAAGAAAGCAAAATTAAAGCGCATATGTCCTGCTCATAAGGTGTGAATAAAAACTTTTTTTCAGGCTCTATCTAAATGCTGTTGGCATCAGAGGTGTGAGCTTGGCGGTGAACATTTAATACGAAACCAACTTTGTCATCGCTTTGAGAAACTTTGAGATAATCGTATTAAATCTGATCATTATTAAAACCTAGTAAATACAGCAATTAGTATTTTGCCTTCAATTAGGGTGATTTCTCCAAATGTAATAGCTGCCTTTTAGTCGCACACAATTTCCCTTCCTGAAGTAACTTTCAGGTTTAGCTAATCACACTGCGGATGTTTAAATTAGTCTTTTTGCATTGACTCCACCCAGGACTTTGTACCGTTTGGTAGAAACACCCAAACATGCAAAAAGCATCAGACATGCTATGTTGTTCATGTGAAATATGCAGGGGTGGGAAGTAACAAACTCCATGTACTCTCATTACAGTGCTTAAGTACATGGCTCAGTGCAATGATAATTTTTGAGTATAATTTAATAATAGTACTGTAACTTATACATGAGTTTTTAAAAATAAAATATTCAGCTTTGCTACATTTATTTTTTATCACTGGTGTATATGTGTGTGTGTATATATATGTATATATATATATATATATATATATATATATATATATATATATATATAAATAATATATGTGTGTGTGTGTGTGTGTGTGTGTGTGTGTGTGTGTAAAATATAAATACAACATGTCCAAATTTTAAATAATTTAAATAGTTTCCAAACCTGAACAAAAAAAAACCCTACACGCTAGACACCAAATGCTTAGTCAGCAGCAGCAATGGCTGAGACAGTGGAGACAGACAAACATTTATCAGGTATCTTCAGTTTTAACTGTCTCAAAGGAAACAGCTTGGTAATGATCTGCAAATTATGCGAGGTAAAAGCTGTTGAGATATCAGTGGAAACATGAAGGAAGCAGGAAGCCTGTGGAAACATGTACAGGTAAGACATTAGTTGCCTAAGCATGCGAAACTAACTTGAATGCTCTGTATTAAACAAGCGACCCTGTAGAACAGGATAAAGCGGCTAGAGATAATGAGATGAGATCACTTTTTATTCTATCCACATTCACTGGATATGAGCAATCTGATCGGCTTCTCTGCTACTAGGATGTCAGCTCATATACTGTGAGTATAGAAAAACAAAATGGCGGAGTGTGTTGCTGAACCAACTGAGGATGAACTAAAAATTCTACTCGAAAACAAAACTCCAAAAATTGTAATCAAGTATTTAAAAGAAACAGAAATAGCTAAAAGAATATAGGTCCCCCCCCAATAGCTCCTGTTCCACACTCCAACCCAGTCAATGGCGGCAATGCACCTTTCAGTTGGTATTCCAACCACCAAAAAAACCCTAAAGAAGAAGAAAACTACCAAAAATACAAAAAAGCAACAAAATATAGAATAAAAGTATTTGATGGTAAGGACATATCTTTTTAAATTTTTCTTGAATTATTATTATTATTATTATTATTATTATTATTATAGCATTTTCCCCAAATAGGCTCCTGTCATTTCTGTCATTATTGTCATTTGTTTACATTCTAAGTGGAAATTATTTTGTCGGATGTTTGTAAAAACTTTTTATTTATCGAATTTGCAAAAAATAAAAATGCTCTGTTATTCAAAATCCAGTGAATGTGGATAGAATAAAACAGTTATTCCACTCAATCTCGTCCTACATGGCTTATAACCAACTCTGTGCTATGTGCCTCGTTGGCTATCAGCTCATGTACGACTTGATTTCGTGGAATAACTGTGAAGTGTTCAGTAACAATGTCCAGGATAATGTGCAAGAGGCTAGAAACATACATGCATGAATTAACATGAGCTAGCAAGCTAGATAATGAACCTGGCAATCTAAAAGCATTGGGAGCATTTGTATAAGTTGGCTTGCCAGGTAACACTACCTTTCTTCATAGCGAAGCTACATGCTTAAGAAAAATGCATCAACCTGATTTTTGATGGCTTGACTGTATGATGTCTGTACGTACGACAAACAGCAAACGTGTACCACCACAAGGAACCTGACTATAAGTGCAAGGCAACATATCTCACAAACACTTGACCACCAGATAACCGAATTTGTATCTTTTTATTTACATAAGGTTATTTATTTATTTAACTCCAAAAGGTTGCCAGTTTGGGGCAGCACGGTGGTGTAGTGGTTAGCACTGTCGCCTCACAGCAAGAAGGCCCTGGGTTCGAGCCCAGCGGTCGGCGAGGGCCTTTCTGTGTGGAGTTTGCATGTTCTCCCTGTGTCCGCGTGGGTTTCCTCCGGGTGCTCCGTTTTCCCCCACAGTCCAAAGACATGCAGGTTAGGCTAACTGGTGGCTCTAAATTGACTGTAGGTGTGAAGGTGAGTGTGAATGGTTGTTTGTCTCTGTGTGTCAGCCCTGCAATAACCTGGCGACTTGTCCAGGGTGTACCCCGCCTTTCACCCATAGTCAGCTGGAATAGGCTCCAGCTTGCCTGCGACCCTGTAGAACAGGATAAGTGGCTACAGGTAATGGATGGAAATCCAACGCTTATTTTAAACTTGCTTTTTAAAAAATAACATGGGATTATTAACGAGCACATTTTATGGAAAGTATTCATGACAGTTTCATGTAAAACTAGTTAAAACAGTTTTATTAGTCCACTAGCTTGTTGGCCAATTGACAGTTTCTGTCATGTAAGAATGACAGACGGATGTAAGTGCAGGAACAGTTTTATTGAAAACATGCTAGCGAACAGTTCCAATACACAAACAAAGGCAGAGTCAAAGAATAGGCAGTGGTCAAGTGAGGCACAGACAGGATATCAGAGGTAATACAATACTCACAGTCCAAAAACACAGACAGGGTCAAAACCAAAAAAGTGATACAAAAGACAAGGCTTTCTCAAACTCGGTGTGTTACTGAGAGTCCTTATAGTTGTGCGCTGTGATTGAGCTCTAATCAGGAACAGGGGCATGGTAATTAAACCTTATGGCATGCACGCACTTTGCAATCTGTGGCTGCGCGCATTGAGCTCCAATGTGCATGGATGTGAAAGATGTAACCAGACAACTGTTTGACATACCAAGTTTGATATTTGATTGTAACTTTATAGTAATGACGTAAAGTGAAAGAGCTGGTTCACTGCTGTCCACCAGGCACCCAGCAGAGTCACACCATAATAAATGTCGTGGTGTTGTTTCTGGCATATGGCATGCGGTGTCAAAGGAATAAATAAATATTTGTAACTGCAATGTGAATCTCATTATTGGTGTCACTGTCACAAGACAATGCAGCAATTTATTGATGCGAAATACACTACACTACACAATTCAATGGTTCATATGGTATAATATTATTATTCTATTTAGGTTGAATTTATGCCCTTGCAAATATTTTGCTCATACAGTGGTGCTTGAAAGTTTGTGAACCCTTTAGAATTGTCTATATTTCTGCATAAATGTGACCTAAAACAACATCAGATTTTCACACAAGTTCTAAAAGTAATAGAGATAAAGAGAACCCAGTTAAACAAATTAGACAAAAATATTATACTTGGTTGTTTATTTATTGAGGAAAATGAGCCAATATTACATATCTGTGAGTGGCAAAAGTATGTGAACCTCTAGGATTAGCAGTTCATTTGAAGGTGAAATTAGAGTCAGGTGTTTTCAATCAATGGGATAACAATCAGGTGTGAGTGGGCACCCTGTTTTATTTAAAGAACAGGGATCTATCAAAGACTGATCTTCACAACACATGTCTGTGGAAGTGTATCATGACACAAACAAAGGAGATTTCTGAGGACCTCAGAAAAAGCATTGTTTATGCTCATCAGGCTGGAAAAGGTTACAAAATCATTTCTAAAGAGTTTGGACTCCACCAATCCACAGTCAGACAGATTGTGTACAAATGGAGGAAATTCAAGACCATCGTTTCCCTCCCCAGGAGTGGTCGACCAACAAAGATCACTCCAAGAGCAAGGCATGTAATGGTCAGCGAGGTCACAAAGGACCCCAGGGTAACTTCTAAGCAACTGACGGCCTCTCTCACATTGGCTAATGTTAATGTTCATGAGTCCACCATCAGGAGAACACTGAACAACAATGGTGTGCATGGCAGGGTTGCAAGGAGAAAGCCACTGCTCTTCAAAAAAACCCATTGCTGCTCATCTGCAGTTTGCTAAAGATCATGTGGACAAGCCAGAAGGCTATTGGAAAAATGTTTTGTGGATGGATGAGACCAAATTAGAACTTTTTGGTTCAAATGAGAAGCGTTATGTTTGGAGAAAGGAAAACACTGCATTCCAGCATAAGAACCTTATCTCATCTGTGAAACATGGTGGTGGTAGTATCATGGTTTAGGCCTGTTTTGCTGCATCTGGGCCAGGACGGCTTGCCATCATTGATGGAACAACGAATTCTGAATTATACCAGCGAATTCTAAAGGAAAATGTCAGGACATCTGTCCATGAACTGAATCTCAAGAGAAGGTGTGGTCATGCAGCAAGACAACGACCCTAAGCACACAAGTCGTTCTACCAAAGAATGGTTAAAGAAGAAGAAAGTTAGTGTTTTGGAATGGCCAAGTCAAAGTCCTGACCTTAATCCAATCGAAATGTTGTAGAAGGACCTGAAGCGAGCAGTTCATGTAAGGAAACCCACCAACATCCCAGAGTTGAAGCTGTTCTGTACGTAGGAATGGGCTAAAATTCCTCCAAGCCGGTGTCCCGGACTGATCAACAGTTACCGGAAACGTTTAGTTGCAGTTATTTTTGCACAAGGGGGTCACACCAGATACTGAAAGCAAGGGTTCACATACTTTTGCCAGTCACAGATATGTAATATTGGCTCATTTTCCTCAATAAATAAATGACCAAGTATAATATTTTTGTCTCTTTTGTTTAACTGGGTTCTCTTTACTTTTAGGATTTGTGTGAAAATCTGATGATGTTTTAGGTCATATTTATGCAGAAATTTAGACAATTCTAAAGGGTTCACAAACTTTCAAGCACCACTGTACACTCATCAGGAGCTGTGCTTTTAGGCACTGCCTATATATTATACTGTTAATAATTGAGATGGTGTTCGCTTTCACATTGCTCACTTGTTTAGTTAACATGAGACCTGAATAGAACTAGATAGAACTCGACGCCAACGGCGTCGATGGGGATGCCTCCGCCGGGTAGACTACACGCCTTAAGTTGTGATTTGGGGATGGACATTTGATCTCACAGTAATCTTGACCTGGTGAAATTACTTGTATCAGCCTTGGAGATATTGTGTTCACAAGGTTTTTGGACAGACATTTGACCTCACAGTGACCTTGACCTTAGACCTTTTGATCTCAAAATCTAATCAGTTTATCTTTGTCCCCAAATGCGCAAATGGTGAAAGCTTGGTGAAATTCCTTTCATCTGCTTTAGAGATATTGTGTTCACAAGGTTTTCGGACAGACATTTGGCCTCACAGTGACCTTGGCCTTAGACCTTTTGATCTCAAAATCTAATCAGTTCATGTTTGTCCCAAAGCGCACAAATGGTGAAAGTTTGGTGAAATTCCTTTCATTAGCCTTTGAGATATCGCATTCACAAGGTTTCAGGACGGATGCACGGACGCACGCACGGACAACCCGAAAACATAATGCCTCCTGCACCTTACGGTGGCGGAGGCATAAAAATAGAGCATATAGTTGAGTCACATATAAAAAGTAATTTGTACTTGTAAAAGTAACATTACTTTTACCTTTATTCTGGTAGCTTGTTACTAAAGTAAAAGTAGGCTTGGGAGAGTCACTGTAAAAATGTATTCCAATACAATTACTAATTAATGTAGTGAGTAACCAAATCCAGGTATCTTCCTCCTCCTTTTCCAGCACTGTTGCCAGGTTAGGGTCCATGTGGACCCTTTTGAGCCACATGTCATATTAATTGGAGCATGGTTTTACGCCAGATGCCCTTCCTGCCACAACCATCCCATTTCCAGGCTTGGGAAACAACCATTAACACACACATTCACACCTATGGGCAATTTAGTCACCATTTTGCCTAACTGCATGGATTTAATTTGTGGGGGAAACCAAAGCATCCGGAGGAAACCCACACATGCCCCTTTTCCACCAAAGCAGTTCCAGGGCTGGTTCGGGGCCAGTGCTTAGTTTGGAACCGGGTTTTCTGTTTCCACTGACAAAGAACTAGCTCTGGGGCCAGAAAAACCGGTTCCAGGCTAGCACCAACTCTCTGCTGGGCCAGAGGAAAGAACCGCTTACGTCAGCGGGGGGGCGGAGTTGTTAAGACCAACAACAATAACAAGACCGCGAAAGATCGCCATTTTTAAGCAACGAGAAGCAGCAGCTGTACAAACGCGAAGTCATCCATTATTATTGTTGTTGTTGCCGCTGCTGCTTCTTCCGTGTTGTTTTTGCTTTGATATTCGTGCCAAGGTTTATGTAAACATAGCGCCATAACTGACGTATACAGCGACGTAATGACGTTTACATCGATGGAATGACATGGCTCCACTTAGCACCGCGAGCTATGGAAAAGCAAACTGGTTCTCAGCTGGCTCGCAAGTTGAACGAGTTGTGAACCAGCACCAGCACTGGCTCCGAACCAGCCCTGGAACTGATTTGGTGGAAAAGGGGTATCAGACATGGAGAGAACATGCAAACTTCACACAGAAAGGCTCCTGTCAGCCACTGGGCTCGGACCAAGAACCTTCTTGCTGTGAGTCAACAGTGCTAACCACTACACCACTATGCCACCCAACCTAATCCAAGTATCACAATATTCAAGTAACATAACTTGATTACATTCTGTTACTTTTGGATGAAATTAGATGTCAAGTATTTGGATGATGACAGCATTTTTACAGCTGGAAGGCATAACTTACGCTGTACTGCAACGCTGTTCTCCTTTTCTGTTTTAAAGACAAAATAATGGCAAAATTTCCACCTAGTGAAAGGTTTATTATTATTTTTTCACCATGATAATGAACTGGCAACTGTAAGATTTGCTGTGATTTCATTCAAGACTAGAGTGGCGTTGTAAGACTCATGAAGTGTTGTAATGTGTGTGCATGTGCGTGGTAGTATATCATTCTTTATTTTAAAATGTATTTTAAAAATATTATCCCGATAATGATCCCTATTTTTACTGAATGTATTGTTAATCTGATTACGTCTCATCTCATCTCATTATCTCTAGCCGCTTTATCCTGTTCTACAGGGTCGCAGGCAACCTGGAGCCTATCCCAGCTGACTACGGGCGAAAGGCGGGGTACACCCTGGACAAGTCGCCAGGTCATCACAGGGCTGACACATAGACACAGACAACCATTCACACTCACACCTACGGTCAATTTAGAGTCACCAGTTAGCCTAACCTGCATGTCTTTGGACTGTGGGGGAAACCGGAGCACCCGGAGGAAACCCACGCGGACACGGGGAGAACATGCAAACTCTGCACAGAAAGGCCCTCGCCGGCCACGGGGCTTGAACCCGGACCTTCTTGCTGTGAGGCGACAGCGCTAACCACTACACCACCGTGCCGCCCTCTGATTGCGTCTTTTTGATGTAACTTTAACCCAATACAGTCACCTTTTTTGTGTCCACATCATGTAACGCTGTTCCATGTATTCTGTTACTCGACAAGCAGTAATTTTACTCAGATCAGTGTGTTCTAAACCCTTTACACCCCTGGAAATATGCAGTCCTCCATAGACCCTGTTCGGGAATCATCTCATCTCATCTCATTATCTCTAGCCGCTTTATCCTTCTACAGGGTCGCAGGCAAGCTGGAGCCTATCCCAGCTGACTACGGGCGAAAGGCGGGGTACACCCTGGACAAGTCGCCAGGTCATCACAGGGCTGACACATAGACACAGACAACCATTCACACTCACATTCACACCTACGCTCAATTTAGAGTCACCAGTTAACCTAACCTGCATGTCTTTGGACTGTGGGGGAAACCGGAGCACCCGGAGGAAACCCACGCGGACACGGGGAGAACATGCAAACTCCACACAGAAAGGCCCTCGCCGGCCACGGGGCTCGAACCCAGGACCTTCTTGCTGTGAGGCGACAGCGCTAACCACTACACCACCGTGCCAGTTCGGGAATCAGTTAAGCAAAAAAAAAAAAACACAACTTAGATCACCGTTTATAGCCAGAGTTGTTGCAGTTTTTTTTTCTTTCTTTTTTTTCTGATAAAGTACATGATGTGAAGACCTGCATATGCTTTGCTTTAGTTCTCTGATGCTAAACTAATCTGGCTGCCCATATAGTCCATTAATCTCCTGTATATGTGATTAAACAAGATCACGAGAAGTGTCGCAGTAGGACCACAACATTAAAAACAACTGCAGCCAAGTTTAGGATGAGGGCACTGATTTATGCCTGGCAGTAAACACACACATATATATATATATATATATATATATATATATATATATATATATATATATATATATACACACACACATACGAAGTGAACTGCGCACACACAGTGCATTTACAGCTTTAATTAGCGAGGTGTGACTAAAAAGCATACAAGTCCCTGCATCAGTACAGTGAGTCATTATGAATAGCAGCCTTCATCATTAGCCATCAACCAAATACCCCATCTCTCAGGAGATTGCCATACGCCATCATTATAGACATGATGCAAGAAAGATCGCTGAAACCTTCCTGCGCTGCATCAATTTGAATAAAGGCATAACTGAGAAAACAAATTAAGCTCTGATGATACCATATTGTGCCCACTTGAAATATCGTATGCGCTATTAAACAGTGTTAAACACTATTAATCATATCATGTGTTCTCAGTCCTCTCTGTTTCTGCTGCTTTCACTCTCTCTAAGTGCTGTCCTTCATCTTGCTCTAGTGTCACTAACCACACGTTCATGCCCACTCTGCTGGCAACACTCCAAACACACCACACTGTGAGGAAGCTTTTGAAGGTGGGTCAATGGTACACTTTCCCAGTGAAGAATGAGAACGTGCTATTCTCAGCATCACCATAGCCCCAGGTAACGTGTAGCAAGACACGGGAGGGGTGCGTGCGTGTGTGTGTGTGTGTAGCTAAGAAAGACAGAACATGAGTGAGAGACAGTGAGATTTGAGATAATTCAAACCTATAGACAATTCTCCCTTATTTAGCTAAAGACTCAAAGTCTAACAGTGGGGAGACGTCATTAGATGAGACGTGAAAAGAGAAGTGAGACAAAGACAGAAAGCGAGCAAAAGAGAAAGGCAGGCAACATTTTCTCTCCTATATTTGCATGAGAATGCTGTTTCAACCTCTGAGAGAGAAAGAGACGGAACTTTCTCGGGGATTTGTGATTAATACTCACCGAAGACAGTTCTGGCAGGCACAGATTCCTTATTTATCCAGAAGGACACTTGGGAAAGGATTACTGTCATGATGCATGGGATGTACGTCTGAATCATGAAGTAGCCCATTTTCCGTTTCAAGTGGAAGTAGACAGTCATCACCACATACTCACCTGAAAAAGAGCAGGAAACAGGAATAACTATAACTTCAAAAACCTCGACTGTCAAAATTTAAACCAACATAGAAACAAGGTAAACCGATATTAAAGGTGCTGACTGCAAAGCTGAATTCTGAGCAAAATATTCTATTTCTATTGCTGCTGGAGTTTTGAGATGTTTCACTGATGCACACATCGTGTATCCTCTGTGTAAATATTTTTGCCGAAATAAAAAGCGTCCCGCATTTTATGATTCCGGAGACTGCCGAAGCAAGTGAGCAACAATATCATGTGACCACTGTGAGGTGTGTTTGACCTACTTTTAATCAAAACAAGTCGGTAACATGGCAGACTCCGCTCTTCCGCAAGCAGAAAAGAAAAGTAAAGCCTGTCTAGTGAGTGGAACTGCAAGATAGAGCAAAGTTAGATGACGTAATTTTTCTGGACAAATAACTAAATCATTATAGCTAGTGCTTAGCTACTGTATCTTAGCCTTAGAATATATGGGCTTGACTCCACGGTAGCGAGTATGGAGTTATACACCTGATGTTTCGATCTTACAGAGAAAGAAATTAGAACACAAAGGCAGGAACAGAGGAAGATATATTTGTCTTTTGTTTCACGGATCTATTCATGAATATCAACCACAAATTACATCCCTGCAATTCAAAACTCTACGAGGTCGATGCAGAGTCACGATGAGGTTTTCCGCGCATCGCCATCTTGGTGTGGCACAGCTCCATAGTTATACTAAATAGTTAAAGCTCCTCGCATTCAGCTGTTTCCGTAGGGCCATACTGTTTACCTCAGGAGGGAGGATATTTGATCCCAAAATGGAGAAAAACGACCCTCAGCACATCAAAATGATCATGCCTCGTCTCCATGATAGTTTTCTTGCGAGACATAGGAAAATGCCATGCACAATAAAAAAAATTAAATTTCATATGACTTTGAAGTTAACACCTTTAACCAATCATCTCAGGTCATATCATGTTCCAGGTATGATTATGTGAAAAAGCTCAGCCTGTTTTACCTGGAACTATGCCAAATCACAGAAAAAAAACCCAAAAACCTATGACTTATGATTTGTTTCATGTTCTCTTTAAAAGTGTGCTTGTGACCCAGAAAAGTGTGAAAAATATGTTCTTTAAATAGGCACATTGCAATATAATGAGTATTATACAACAGTTAATTCCAGTCCACTATTTTGATTTGTCGAGCAGCGTTCCAAGAGTGCTTATATTTCTTCTAACTGCACTAGGCAGCATGGTGGTGTAGTGGTTAGCACTGTCGCCTTGCAGCAAGAAGGTTCTGGGTTCAAGCCCAACGGTGGACGGGGGCCTTTCTGTGTGGAGTTTGCATGTTCTCCCCACGTGTGCGTGGGTTTCCTCCTGGTGCTCCGGTTTCCCCTACAGTCCAAAGACATGCGGTTAGGTTAACATGGGGCAGCCATAGGCTGAAGTGCCCTTGAGCAAGGCACCTACAGTAACCCCCAACTGGGCGCTGTAGCATAGCTGTCCACTCCTCTGGGTACATGTGTGTGTTCACTGTTTCAGATGGGTTAAATGCAGAGGAGGAATTTCACTGTGCTTGAGTGTGCATGTGACAAATAAAGGCTTCTTCTTCTTCATCTTCTTCTTCTCAGAGTGTTTATCATTTCACTCATCAGTGTCCGCCATGCAAAATTCCACTTCCTAGTTTGAAATGGTTACTACATTAGTGTTAGTGACATCATCAATGGATACTTTTCAGGAATATAACTTCATCTCATCTCATTATCTCTAGCCGCTTTATCCTTCTACAGGGTCGCAGGCAAGCTGGAGCCTATCCCAGCTGACTACGGGCGAAAGGCGGGGTACACCCTGGACAAGTCGCCAGGTCATCACAGGGCTGACACATAGACACAGACAACCATTCACACTCACATTCACACCTACGCTCAATTTAGAGTCACCAGTTAACCTAACCTGCATGTCTTTGGACTGTGGGGGAAACCGGAGCACCCGGAGGAAACCCACGCGGACACGGGGAGAACATGCAAACTCCGCACAGAAAGGCCCTCGCCGGCCACGGGGCTCGAACCCAGGACCTTCTTGCTGCGAGGCGACAGCGCTAACCACTACACCACCGTGCCGCCTAGAACTGTTGTATAAAAGCAATATCACATTCGCGATCATGTAGTCATACTGAATATCTGCTAGAGTGCTCATGCCTATGGCCAAATCACAGCCATGCTGATATAAATAAGGAATTAGTATAGGGCACTTGCGTTCTTGAGACCCTTTAAGAGAATGAGAAAAAAACACCAAATTTTCAACACAAAAAAAGACATCTGGTTGCAGGCTTATAGTACTCGAGTCCAGGACTCGGACTTGAGTCTGACTCGTGCCCTAATTTTAAGGACTCGTGACTTGACTTGGACTTGAGCACTGATGACTTGGACTTGTGCATTAACTGCATTCGGACTCATAAATTAGAGACGAGGACTCTGATTTTTTCTTTATTTTTTGCAACATGCCATAAAAATTTGGCATAAGATATTTATATCTACATTAATTTTTATACTAATTTTGTGCAAGAGAATGCACATTCACTTGCTCTGGCACTAAAATGCCTGGAGAGAATGACCCTAGGATTGTCCACTTTGCTTATGGACCCTTTTCACGTGACGTCACGACAAACGCGGCCGCCATTTTGGACATGTACTACCAGTAGTTTACCACAGCCAGCATTGAGGAACAGCAGCAAAGAAAGTGTTTATTTTCAGCAAGACTTCCATCATGCCACTATATTGTTGTGCACCTGGATGTAGTAACCATCAACAAACAAGGCAAGGTTTATCATTTTATCGGATCCCGACGGAGAAGATGGATAGCGGCCATTAACAGATTGGCAGCCCTCGGCATACCAGCGCTTGTGTAGTGACCACTTTGTTGGAGGTAAGACGAATAAAATTAGCCAGAAAAGGCATTACATTGCTGTTAACATTCTGTGGCGGCGAGTGTGTAACCAAATAGGCTAAAATAACCCATTGTAACCTCTTTGTTCTTCTGTAGTAGCTATTAGCTAACGACATTAGCTAGCGTTGTGTTCCTTTGCTGTTGGTAGACTGTAGGACAGATCAGAGGCAGTGTCCTACAAACAGCGCTTAATTTGAGGGGGAGCAAGCCGGAGCGCGCTCCGGAACCTAGGGCGTTGGCTCCGGCAGCTATTTACACTGGATCCAGTGATCCAACACCTCTCTTGACTATGTAACAACAACAACAAAAAAAACGATTGTCTTTAGGCTTGCCATCCTTCCACTTGCGAGTGGTAAGTGATCTGCGCTGGGATCACACACACAGCGGCTCAGTCCCGAATCGTGGCTCGTGCACTTCACTCGCGCGCTGTGTGAGCTGCGCAGGGCCGGAGTGCACACCCTCCAGAGGGCACTCGCTGTTCAGGGCGGAGTGATTTGGAGTGCAGGATGCCTGCGGAGCCGAGTGCATCTGTGTATTGGTGTTGCTGTGTGCAGACGAATCGTGTATTGGTGTTGCTGTGTGCACACTAATCGCTTTTAAAAACGTTAATCTGATGATCCGCTGATACGGTCTAATGTAAACATGGGCTAAGTGTTCAAAACAAGAGGAACATGTATTTGTCTCTTAAATCCAGGCCGTTCCCTGTAATCTCTAACAACGGTTGGAGAAAGTAATGGCAAATAGCGAGTGCACAAACCATAGAAGGTAAACTGTACACAGCGCCAGGGCAGTGTGATGGTATGTCTACTTTTAGATTGTGTTAGCTTATCAATGAACACACTCGTCACTCGACGAGTTTCACGTCTTTACGACGGATACTTAAATGTGTGTTAGGTATTATTGTTGCAGTCTAAGCAGTCATTGTAGCAGCTAGATGAGCAAGAACCGAAAGGGTCTGTGCCATAAACCGTTATTTCTGTACGGCGTTGCTAATGTGTCGTTACTGTTGTTATTTCTCCCCCTGCTCGCCCTGTAAATGCCCCACGTCGCTGGATAGCGAAGGTGTTTTCTGCATCTCGCTCCTTTTTCTTGTATGTTCTCCGTTTGTCGCCTTCCTCGCATTCAAACCAATTCGAGCCGAAGTCTGCTACATGTCCAAAATGGTGGTCGCGTTTACGAAAGTCACGTGACTGAAAAGGGTCTATACAAACTTCTCGTGCAGTGGGAAAAATGCATTGCTATGTGTTCCATATGTAGAAGAACTATCAAGGAGACAACGGGGACAACCTCAAACTTCAATCGTCATTTGGTAAGACTCCACCCAGAGAAGTCAGTGACACGCTATGTTCATTGCCCTGTTGATAGCGGGGCTTGCTTGCTGAGCGATGAACTAGCTAGTGTTAACCCTCTCTCATGTTATTTGCCCTGTTGATAGTGGGCGGGGCTTGCTGAGCGATGAACTAGCTAGTGTTAACCCTCTCTCATGTTATTTGCCCTGTTGATAGCGGGGCTTGCTTGCTGAGCGATGAACTAGCTAGTGTTAACCCTCTCTCATGTTATTTGCCCTGTTGATAGCGGGGCTTGCTTGCTGAGCGATGAACTAGCTAGTGTTAACCCTCTCTCATGTTATTTGCCCTGTTGATAGTGGGCGGGGCTTGCTGAGCGATGAACAAGCTTTCTATCTGTAGCCTGTTAACTAAAATGGGGCAGTCAAGCAGTAACGTTAGTCCAACACAGTAGCAGAGACGCTTTCACATAAAGGCAGCAACAGCCACCGTCAAATGGTGCAGTTGGAGTCTTGTTCTCAGACTCGACTCAAAATTTTCTTTAATAACTTGGACTTGAACACTGGGGACTCGAGACTGTACTCGGACTCGAGGTTAGTGACTCGACTACAACACTGTCTGGTTGTTGACACAAAGCAGGTAGTGAATATAAAATACAGAGACACTTTAAATACAATTCACACAATCAGGGCCATAATAAAAAAATAACTATTATCTGGAACTACACTGTCTCTGTGGAGTTTTCCATGTTCTCCCTATGTCTGTAAAGGTTTCCTTCAGGTCGTCTGGTGTCCTCTCACCTCCCAAAAGCATGTAAGTAGGTGTATAAGCTATACTGAAATGCCTCTTGCTGCATATGTGCAAGGTGTCCTGCAATGGAATGGCATCCCATCCAGAGTGTATTCCTGCTTACTGTATGGATATTCCACAACCCTTACCAGGATAAAGTGATTACTGAAGATGAATGAATGATTTATTGTTGCTCAGCATGGCAATACTGGAGCTGACTGTATATAGCTTTCTAGAAATTATTACTTCCTAAAATGAGCCTAATGAAATGGGGCGTTGTTTGGACCATCTGTTTGATGTGAAGCATGCAGTTTAGACTGAGGGCTGCAAAAAAAAAAAAAATTAAATGCATTTAAATTTCACCCTTTATTTGTACTGTTGATTTATTTATAACACTGTGTGCTACCAGTTTCTTTTTTCCCCTCAAACATGTATTCATTTGGCAGACACTATTTATCAAAAGCAAGGTGAGACAGAACACAATCCAACTGAGGCTTAATGCAATCCAAAAATATATCTGAGCCATTGAGCGTTGAAGGGTTTGCTGAAGGGCCCAGCGGTGGCTTTCTGACCTTCCTGGGATTCAAACTTAGAACTATTCAATCGCTACCAAAGAGCCTCAATGTGTGACGAAAATGGATACCAGAATCATGAATATACACTACTGTGCAAAAGTCTTAGGCCAAGTTTACATTAGACCGTATCTGTCTCGTTTTCTTCGTGGATGCACTGTCCGTTTACATTAAAACGCCTGGAAACGCTGGGAAACGGGAATCCGCCAGGGTCCATGTATTCAATCCAGATCGTGTCTGGTCCGGTGCTGTGTAAACATTGAGAATACGCGGATACGCTGTGCTGAGCTCTAGCTGGCGTCTCATTGGACAACGTCACTGTGACATCCACCTTCCTGATTCGCTGGCGTTGGTCATGTGACGCGACTGCTGAAAAACGGCGCGGACTTCCGCCTTGCATCACCTTTCATTAAAGAGTATAAAAGTATGAAAATACTGATGCAAATACTGCCCATTGTGTAGTTATGATTGTCTTTAGGCTTGCCATCCTTCCACTTGCAAGTGGTAAGTGACGCGCATGCCCGATATGCACTGGGATCACACACAGCGGCTCAGTCCCGAATCACAGCTTGTGCACTTCACTCGCGCGCTCTGTGAGCTGCGCAGGGCCGGAGTGCGCACCCTCCAGAGGGCACTCGCTGTTCAGGGCGGAGTGATTTGGAGCGCAGGATGCCTGCGGAGCCGAGCGTATCCGTGTATTGGCGTTGCTGTGTGCACGCGAATCGTGTATTGGCGTTGCTGTGTGCACGCTAATAGTTTTAAAAACGTTAATCTGATGATCCGCTGATACGGTCTAATGTAAACCCCACCTTAGGCACATGTAAATAAATGCTATAGAAATGCTGCAAAAATAATGAAATGAAAATTTTTCATTATTTATCCTTGACTTGCAAGTGATGTCAAAGTAAAACAGAAACCCAGATGTTGACCATGTTGCTGGAGATACAAATGCGAGGTCAAGCGACATTCCATATAAAACATAGTCACGCGTGCACAACTCTTTGTTTTTCCACTGCTTTAAGTGTTCTTTTAGCTATGCCATATCTTTGTGCTGTATATGGTTGTGGTCATAATAGTACTCGTGACTGTGGCACGTTCCGATTTTTTAGAATTCCATCCGTGATTCGTAAAGAGGGCAAGGAATCTCTGAGGCTTAGTACAGAGAGGAGATGAGCATGGCTGAACATCAGCAGGGCTGATTTAACAGAGGCTAAAACCAAAACAGCTCGTGTTTGCAGTAATCATTTTATCTCAGGTGAGAGTCAAAAGCTCTCTCAGTAATATTATAGAAGAATTTTATTTCATGTTGCTAGAATTTTGCTGTAAAATGAGCGTTCTCTTGTCGTGGTTCACTCGGTTGTTATAATTTTAACACGTGTAGTACCATTTCGCTTCTAAGAGCGCCAACAAAATTATACGATAGAAACAATCCAGACTGGGCACCCACTCCACTCAGAAAATGGGCTATGTTTCCTCCAAGGTCGGACTTGATTCTTCGGCAGCCAAACCAGATAGAACGCAATATCTGGGTACTTGATGGTCGGTAGAAGCGTATTATCTTCAGAAAAGTCTGACTTTTTAAAATAAGATGGGTCAAAACCAAACAAATCTATCTTCTCTATCTTGTATCGAATCTTCGCTGGACCATTCAAATCGTGTAATACTGAGAAAATTCAGCAATGTTTACAGACACGCCTTCAGCGGCTGCCATCCTAGTTGCTTTGTATATCCACCATCATGGCGGATGCTCATGACATAGCACATTTTGATCATGTGGTTGCAAGTCATCTATAGTATTATAAATAAATCAACATTAAAAAAAATACTATAAACAGCAGTAAGCCATAATAAATGAAAAAAAGTCAATATTTGGTGTGAGACAACTCTTTGCTTTTAAAAATAAATAGCAGTCTCCGGTACAATGAGTGCAGTTTGATAAGGAAATGAGCTGTGGGTTTTACTGAGCATCTTGCAGAACCAGCCACAGTTCTTCTGGACCCTTAGACTGTCACACTTGCTTCTTAATTTTACAGCAAAACCCAGTAGCCTTCATTATGTTTTCTTTTTTAATCTGAGAAGTGCTCTCTTATGCAATATCCTGTTCAGATACAAACATATTTTTTCTGTAACATTTAATTTTGTGCTGGAAAACAAACGTTTGGAACTCGAAAACGTTTTTGTACTGAAGTGATAATGTAGAAGTCATAAAACAGAAATCTATAACAAAGTTTCTCTAACAAAATTTGCACAGTACTGTATAAACCCTGTATTGAAGCAGAAAGTGGTAACGTTTCTGGTCCATACTTAGACTGCATTTCTTCACGTTTATCTTTAATTTTACATGGAATTTCACTGTTCAAATAAATCTTATCCTTACCCACATGTCCCACCAGTAAAATCCTACAGTCCTACATGTTTAAATATTATAGAATTCACCATGCCAGCTACAAAAGATTTGCTCAAGCAAATAAATAAGAAATAAATACCTAAGGACGTTCACAGAGCTCCCCCCCCCCCCCCCCAGCTGAAAACATACTGTACAATATTTGTGATTATATCTGACATATATTCCCTTTCTGTTCCTACAGTGTCTCAAGTGATTTTATATAAACCTTCAAGTTATTACTACATTTAATGCATACAGTAAAGAAATAACTCGATCTATACTTTTTTTTCTGCAACAGAAGGTAATTTGTCATTTTATTCAAAAGATATACATGTGTACCTGTAATAGATTTCACTGTTTCACTGGAGACGGTTTGTCCAATCAGATCATACTGAACAAGGCTGGATGATTCAGGAGGAACTTCCACAGAGTCCTTGGTCCATGTGTAGATCATCTCAGTCTTAGGGTAAGCATCTGGGAGACAACACAGTTATTTTTGAGAGAGATGATTGGAGCTGGACACAGTCTCATGACACTGTGTGTGTGTGTGTGTGTGTGTGTGTGTGTGAGAGAGATTAGGAAAGTCGAGAGGGAATAAGTAAAAATAAGAAAAACCGCAAATGTGTCAAAAATGTTTATCTGATGTAATGTCACACAGTTATTTTGAAATCACAGCTATTTTGAGAGCAGTGGTTGAGCTTGGACACGGATTGTGCGTCAGTAGAAAACAGAAATGTGGACAGAGAAGAATGAGCAAGGAAGAAGTAATGTTTAAATGTCTGACATGTTGTGGGTAAGGTATAGACAAGTAAAGACAGCACAGAATGGTATCTGTGTCTAGATTAGATTGCGAATGTGTTCGTGAGAGTATGGGTTCATTTTAGATAGGACATGATAGGACACATGATGGTTGACTTTCAGCCCTGTGGGTTCACTGCAATGTCACAATCTTCAGCATGTCTCTGGTGTGTGTGTGTGTGTGTGTGTGTGTGTGTGTGTCAGCCAGTGTTCGAACACAGCCAAGGACTTCACAATCAGCCACAAACACTGCACACTGCAATTACTGCTACACAAACAAGCATGAAATGAGCAATTATAGAAAACCAGGCATAGCTCAGTATTAGTGGAATACACCAGAGCGTCACTCTATACATCATGAGCCAAACGAGGGGCTGAATTTTACATGGCATTGAGGATTTTGGTCTGATAGGCCTGTCTTTCAGCTCCCATAGTCCCAATTCTCCTGCCCTCCTTTGAGACCATCCATCTTTTTCTGTCCCCCCGACTGTCTGTTTCTCTAAGTCCCCAGTAGTGTGATGCAGAGCTGAGAAAAAAAAAGCATTGCTGAAGCGGAACGAAACATCCGTCAACAGTAAGAGGGGTGTGTGTGTGTGTGCGCGCGCGCGCGCGTGTATGAGGTTAAAACAGGTATGAAAATGTGAGTACAGGGAGGAAGGAACTAAGGTAAGTAAGGAAAGCATATTACAAAGATGAGCAAAAAAAAAAAGCCCCAGAGGTGATTAAAATAACAGAATTATGCAGCAGAGGAAAACCAGTGTACAAAAACGAGCGATTGAGAAGGTAGGAGCTGGAATAGGTCTACACTGTTCCGGGACAAAAAATATATATATGTAGTGACCTTGTCAGCTCTGCAGGATTCCATCAGCTCCCTGTCTGCCTGTTTTCCCTCATACCTATACAAGAGAGTCAGTTTAACCATTCTCCCCAACCGAGATTAATGAAACCTCTTCTTGAAAAAACAGAACTTGTGTGTCCTTCTCTACAATGTCACAATCTAACGACTTGGATAGCAGAGGGAAGGAGGAGCTCGATAAAGCCTCTCGCCAGTCAAGCTTTTCTTTTCCCCATCTCCTGGACTGATTTTATCTACAAATCTGTCAGCTCGGGAAGATAAAAGCCCCCTGCGGTACACCAACCACACATTCCTCGATCAGAGATTAGAGATCCCCTTTGCTTTTTAGCTTTCCTTTTTTGCTGACTGACCACCACAGAGGCAGGTGCTGATAGAGGGATTCTTTGTTCTGATCTAATTTTACATCTATACACTCTCACCAAAAAAAAAAAAATGCAATTAGAGGAGCTGATTTATATTCCTGCATGCGACAAATTGCAAAAGATCATAAAATTCTGTGCTGCTTTATATAGAGAAACCAGAAACAAGGCAGTCTGCATCCACATCGCAGTAGTGCCTCTAAATATGATTCACTGCAAATACAGACCATTTACTTGCCACCATTCTGAACAATTTATTAGGGATAGTTGCACTAGTGGGTGTATTTCAGGCAAAATTGCTCATGCTGGGACATTTGGGTATTCAAGTCTGTTTTTCCCACTTGTACATTCCCTCCTCCTTCCTTAATTAGCAGTTTTCTTCCTTTAATGGTTTACAGCCTCAAAGATATGAAACCACAAAAAGATGCCCTGTACTTCAAAAATAGATACCGAACAAAATACCCCAGAATCCAAACATGGTTTTGCCTGGATATTTCAAACTCTGACCCATATATGATGAAATCCGTGTTAGGTACTCGCCGATCATGGCGTTTTCAAAACATCTCCAGATATGCTCCTGATATGATCCAGATTCTTGCGAGAATTTAAAAACGATAGATATCGGTCAAAATAATATATTTTCCATGATAACTCAAAAACGGTTGCCAATAGACAAATGTTTACTATTATGAGCATATAGGAACTCCAATATGGCCTTTCATTTGGCACCATAATCTTTGACCTTGAGTGACCCTGAAAGGTCAAACTCAAGGTCACGGATTTTCAGAGGGCTGTAACTTGAAAACAGTTGATGGTAGACAGATAATTACTATTATCAACTTATAGGAAGTGCCATATGGGCTTTCATTTGGCACCATGACCTTTGACGACTCTGAAATGTCAAACTCAAGGTCATGGATTTTCATAGGACTATAACCTGACAGCTGATGATTGAGATATGTTACCATTATCAACATATAGGTATAAAATAAGTGCTGCCGGGCGAGGTTTGTTTTGCCTGGCAACACTTGTGTTTTCTTTTATAAAGCCTTGTTTATTATTCCAAAATAGTAGAAATTAGTAAAAACTGAGAAAACCCTTCTATGAGCACGGGTGCCAGCACTTTTTGCCGGTAGTGTACATATATATTGCGAGTACTTAATCATAACATTCAAACTTGTTCATTGGAGTTATTAGACTCAGCACTACGCAGAGTTTAGTGCTTTCTCAGCTATAACAAGCCAGTAAACCGCATACAATTATTGTCTTAATGCAAGAGCAACTCTTTCAAGTTTAAAGTCTTTATAATGAGAAGTAATTCAGCGGTACTCATCAGTGCTTTTACAAACTGTAATGGGAAAAGTTGCCAGTAACATTAACTTCAGTGCAACCCTACTGCACCAAACCGATCACATTAAGGGAATGAGAAAACTTACAGCTCCCAAACTTAAGTGGACAGGAATGGCCATCCATAGGAAAATCCACTAGCTTCATTGGACACTCTGCACTGATTGTCAGCCTGTATAGCAACACACAAACACAAACAGAAATTGACACATATGTGACAAGGTGAGATCCCTCCACAATAAAAAAAATAAAAATACATAGCCATGTCTTAGTAAGGCTTGGGAAAGAGATCATTAAGTTGTGGGAATGAGATTAAAAAATAAAAATAAAAAAGTCGTGGCTCTGACTTAGTAATGCAAAGGAAAACCAGAGCGTCAGCGACGCAGTAGCTCACACAGCTGTACAATGAGAAACCAGATTTGTTTATAATTAGCTAAGTTGCTCTTCATGAGAATAATTACATCTTCCAAGCAAAACAATCAGAATCAAAATCCAGTGAAAACTCAGGGAGGAGTCGCGATTTTCCTGAAAGTTCGTAAATCGGTCTAATTAGCAACTTGTTCATGAGAAATCACAAAACCAGGGAGTAACTTTTGCACAGACTGATTAGATCTTCCAAACAAAACAATCAGAATCGAAATCCATTGAAAACTCAGGGAGGAGTAGCAATTTTTGTGAATTGTGGACGGATGGACGAACGACGGGCGTCGCATGATGGTAATAGCTCACCTATAGACGTGTGAGCCAACTATGCGCAAAATGATGTTGTGGCAGCGGGGGCGTGGCCAAGCAGCAGTCTGTGAATGGAGGGCAGGGTCGGGGAAGGTAAGTGGCTTAAGTCATTACACCTGGTGTCAATTTGTGCGCGTGTGTGTGTGTGTGTGTGTGTGTGTGTGTGTGTGTGTGTTTGTTGCAGGGATGGAGTATAAAGGGAGGGGGAGAGGAGAGAAGAATTTCGCCCCCGGCCAGGACACGCGTGTGTGACTGTGTGAGTGAGAGAGGCTGAAAAGCTGATGACAGTTCACAAAATAAAGTGTCTGTGTGAACATGAACTCTTGCCTGCCGTGCTTCTGTGCTCCACCCACATCAGGGATTACTACAGTGGTGCTGAAACCCAGGAGCACAGAAGGGAACCACCCCATGGAGTCCTCCCCGTTCGAAGAGCTCATCCATGCCCTCGCTACCGCCCAGCAGAACCAGCATCAAGCGCTGATCACCCTCCGGAAGGAGCAGCAGCAGTGCTTCGAAGCCTTGATGCTGGCCCAGCAGGAAGATCGTCAGGCGTTCCGGCATCTGCTCACGTCAGCTGGGCCGCCGGCCACCGCTGCCGCCACCCTCACGAAGATGGGACCGCAGGACGATCCGGAAGCGTTCCTTGTGCTCTTTGAGCAAGCAGCCGAGGCATGCGGGTGGCCGCTGGAGCAGCGCGCGGCACGCCTCCTCCCACTCCTGACTGGCGAGGCGCAGCTCGCAGCGCAGCAGCTCTCTGCTGACAGCCGGCTGGTCTATGCGGATCTAAAGAAAGCCATCCTGCAGCAGCTCGGCCGCTCCCCGGAGCAACACCGTCAGCACTTCTGGACGCTGACACCGGAGGAGGTTGGCCGGCTGTTTGCATTCGGCCAGCAACTCTGGGACGCCTGCCGGCGATGGCTGAGGGCGGAAGACCGCGACGCCGAGGAGATCATCGATCTGGTGGCACTGGAGCAGTTTATCTCTCAACTTCTGGAAGGAATGGAGGAATGGGTCCAGTGTCACCACCCGGCGTTGCTGGAATGAGCCATCGAGCTGGTGGAGGACCATCTGGAGGCAGCTCTGACGGCAGGCAGATGAGGCGTCTCCCCTCGCTTCTCTTCTCTCTCTCTCTCTCTCCTGTCTCTTTGTCCCCCTCTCCACCCTGTTCCCCTGCCATGAAGGCGGCGGCTGGCTCCTCCCCAGCCAGCCCGTCACCCCCGTGGTGTCCTCCCATCTCCCTCTTCTGTGTCTGTGTTGTCTCCCCCTCAGGTGAGTGACACCCATAACACCAGTGCAGAGGGAAAGCCTGGGCCGGTGTGCTGGCGCGGCAGGGAATCGGAGCGTCTCGAGTCAGAGCTCCGCAAGGGAGTTGGGGGCTGTCATCCGGATCCCCGACACGCCAGAAACCGCCCCCGATCAGGCCGGAATGTATTGCGTACCGGTGAGTATGCAAGGGGATACATATCATGCTTTGGTGGATTCCGGTTGTAATCAGACCTCAATTCACCAACGCCTGGTGCAAGGTGAGGCATTGGGGGGAGCACAAGCGTTGAAGGTGTTGTGTGTGCACGGGGATGTTCACCATTACCCTGTAGTATCTGTCCATATTCTATTCCGGGGCCAAACGCATAGAATGAAGGCGACGGTTAGTCCTCGTCTTACCCACTCGTTGATCTTGGGTACTGATTGGCTGGGATTTACAGAACTAATGGAGTATTTAACACATAGTGGGTCCTGCCCTAGTAGGTCACGGGAAGATCCTGGTGTGACACTGGCTGGAGAAGCTGTCACAGAGCCATCTGCATCAACACCGCGTCAGAGTGAGGCAGGACACTCAAACTAAGGAACTAGTCACCCAGTTGTTAATCCCAAAGAGCCGTAGGTAACTCGTATTCCATGCGGCTCACTTTAATCCCATGGCTGGACACTTGGGGCAAGACAAAACACTAGCCCGAATAACGGCCCGGTTCTATTGGCCAGGGATTCGCGGGGATGTCCGTCGGTGGTGTGCGGCGTGCTGTGAATGCCAATTAGTAAATCCCACGGCCACTCCAAAAGTGCCGTTGCGCCCTCTTCCTCGAATCGAGACCCCGTTTGAGCGAATTGGGATGGATCTCATCGGGCCATTAGATCGGTCAGCACAGGGATATCACTTTATTTTAGTTCTAGTGGACTATGCAACGCGATATCCCAAGGCAGTGCCTCTCCACAATATCTCAGCACGCAGTATTGCAGAAGCGCTCTTCCATGTCATCTCCCGGGTTGGGATTCTGAAAGAAATCCTGACAGACCAAAGCACCTCGTTTATGTCACGCACACTGCGCGAGCTGTATGGATTACTGGGGATTAAGTCTATTCGCACCAGTGGATATCACCCACAAACGGATGGATTAGTAGAGCGATTCAACCAGACACTCAAAAACATAATCCGGAAATTCGTTAGTGAAGATGCGCGTAATTGGGATAAGTGGCTCGAACCCCTGTTGTTCGCAGTACGAGAGGTCCCGCAAGCCTCCACAGGGTTTTCTCCCTTTGAATTATTATATGGGCGTAAGTCGCGTGGCATTCTGGATGTGCTGCAGGAAAACTGGGAGGAGGGACCTTCACCGAGTAAAAATGAAATCCGGTACGTTCTTGACCTGCGCGCAAAACTCCACACCCTCACGCAACTAACCCAGGAGAATCTACGGCAGGCACAAGAACGTCAAAGCCGGCTGTATGACAGGGGCATGCGCCTTAGAGAATTCACGCCGGGAGACAAAGTACCCGTATTATCGCCCACATCGAGTTCTAAATTAGTCGCCAAGTAGCAAGGGCCCTTCGAGGTCACACGGCGAGTCGGGGATGTCAACTATGAGGTAAAGCGAACGGATGGGGCGGGGCACTGCAAGTCTACCACCTCAACCTTTTAAAACGCTGGAATGAGGGGGTCCCCGTGGCGTTGGTGTCGGTAGTCCCAGAGAAGGTGGAGCTGGGGCCGGAGGTAAAAAAAAGATAACATCTAAGACCACTCTGGTCCCTTGTGGAGACCACCTCTCGCCGACCCAACTCACGGAGGTAGCCAAGTTGCAGAAGGAATTTTCCGACGTGTTCTCACCCCTTCCGGGTTGTACCCACCTCATAGAACACCACATCGAAACGCCCCCGGGGGTGGTAGTGCGTAGCCGCCCTTACCGCTTGCCGGAACACAAGAAAAAGGTGGTTCGGGATGAACTCAAGGCCATGCTCGAAATGGGCATAATTGAGGAGTCCTACAGTGACTGGAGCAGCCCAGTGGTCCTGGTTCCCAAGACTGATGGGTCGGTCCAGTTCTGTGTGGACTATAGAAAGGTCAACGTGGTGTCTAAATTTGATGCGTACCCAATGCCTCGCATTGATGAGTTGCTTGATTGGTTAGGTGCTGCTCATTTTTATTCGACACTGGATCTAACCAAGGGATATTGGCAGATCCCCTTGACTCCTCTATCCCGAGAGAAAACAGTCTTTTCCACACCGTTTGCTTTACACCAATTCGTCACGCTCCCCTTTGGGTTGTTTGGGGCGCCCACTACGTTCCAGCGGCTTATGGGCAGGGTCCTCCGCCCTCATGCTGCCTATGCGGCCGCCTATCTAGATGACATAATAATCTACAGTCATGATTGGCCGCGGCACTTGGAACACCTGAGGGCTGTTCTAAAGTCGCTGAGGCGAGCGGGCCTCACAGCTAACCCGAAAAAGTGTGCGATTGGGCGGGTGGAAGTATGGTATCTGGGGTTCCACTTGGGTCATGGGCAGGTGCGTCCCCAAATTAACAAGACTGCAGCGATTGCGGCCTGCCCGAGGCCCAAGACCAAAAAAGAGGTGAGGCGGTTCTTGGGGCTGACTGGCTATTATTGTAGGTTTCTACCTAACTATTCGGACGTCACCAACCTGCTAACCAACCTCACTAAAAAGGGGGCTCCAGATCCGGTCCAGTGGACGGAGCAATGCCAAAAGGCCTTCTCTGAGGTAAAAGCTGCACTGTGTGGGGGGCCACTTTTACACTCCCCTGACTTCTCTCTCCTCTTTATTTTGCAGACTGATGCATCGGACAGGGGGCTGGGGGCCGTTTTGTCCCAGGAGGTGGAGGGTGAGGAGCGCCCGGTGCTGTACATCAGCCGAAAGCTGTTGATGCGCGAAAGCAAGTACAGCACAATTGAAAAGGAGTGTCTCGCCATCAAGTGGGCAGTCCTCGCCCTCCGATACTATCTGCTGGGGTGCCCTTTCACCCTCTGTTCGGACCACACGCCCCTCCAGTGGCTCCACCGCATGAAGGATGGCAATGCGCAGATCACCCGTTGGTATCTCGCTCTCCAGCCAGCGAAGTTCGAGGTGATCCACAGGCTGGGGGCACAGATGGTGGTGGCCGACTTCCTGTCCTGTCGGGGGGGCGTCAGCTTCAGGCCGGACGGCTCCCCGGCCTGAGTCGGACGGTGGGGGTATGTGGCAGCAGGGGCGTGGCCAAGCAGCAGTCTGTGAATGGAGGGCGGGGTCGGGGAAGGTAAGTGGCTAAGTCATTACACCTGGTGTCAATTTGTGTGTGTGTGCGTGTGTGTTTGTTGCAGGGATGGAGTATAAAAGGAGGGGGAGAGGAGAGAAGAATTTTGCCCCCGGCCAGGATACGTGTGTGTGACTGTGTGAGTGAGAGAGGCTGAAAAGCTGATGATAGTTCGCAAAATAAAGTGTCTGTGTGAACACGAACTTTCGCCTGCCGTGCTTCTGTGCTCCACCCACATCAGGGATTGCTACAAATATGCATATATTTTTCATTCAAAAATATGTATACATGTTGTAGAAAAGTTTACATGCATGTGTTATTTGTTACTGGATGTATTTTTTCCTAGAGCTGAATGTTCATTTTGCATAAAATTGTTCAGTGAAAACAATCATTAAACCCTGTATGTATGAGCACTACAAATTCCCATGATCTCATTCCTATATTTTACTAAGTCTTACTACACATGGAAGTCATGGCCATGCATTAGTTTTATTAACCATAAAGATCAGCAGTGGGAGCCCTGTGATGACCTGGCAACTTGTCCAGAGTGTACCCCACCTCTCGCCCATAGTCAGCTGGGATAGGCTCCAGCTTGCCTGCTATCCTCTAGAACAGGATAAGTGGCTACAGATAATGGATGGATGGATCACCAGTGGGGCTCCATATGTAACAACTTACTACTAATGGAAAACTATCCATCCTTCCATCATCTATACCTCTTATCTGTCAGGGTTGTGGGGGAAGAAGGGGCCAATCCCAGCTGACTTTGATTGAGAGGCAGGGTACACCCCGGACATGTCACCAATCTATCACAGGGCTGACACAAAGATGGATATCCATTCACACTCACAATCACATCTATGGGCAATTTAGAATAGCCAGTTGACCTAATCTATCAGAGGAAACCCACACAGGCACGGGGAGAACATGCTAACTCCGCACAGAAAGGCCCCCAGTCGGCCACATGGTTCAAAAAGTTATTTTTTATATTACCAAACCATAGAATAGAGATACAATCTTTCCAACTCTATTTATGTATATTATATAATTGTGTACAAGTATTATATATGCACCTCATCGTATAAAGGATTGTGCCATTTTTCATTATGCGGAAGAGTTTGTTTGGGGCAGTCATATTGTGAGCCACAGATCGTTTCCCGTTCCTGAAGAAGGTATCAGGAGTCCACACTTTGGTCACCATCAGGTTATTTAGCCGCAAAATCTCAATTGGTCCCTCGTACCTCAGCCTCCGGTCCTCCCATGTCTGTCGGAAAAACACATCTATTGTGTACTCCTGAAAAAAAAAAAAGAATCAAACAACCAGATGTGAGCATTCAAACATGTAACTTCCATGACATGATATTTACATGCTAAGATGGATGAAGTTGCATCAGTTCTGCCCAGGTCAGACGGCAGAAAGACACATGCGGTGACCTGCGATCAGTTGCCACCCGACTGATTGCAGGTGGATACAGGCGTTTTGCATCAAATCCTTTGTTGTGGTCAGACATATTGCAAGACGCAGAGTTTTTAACCTGAATCTGTGCTGATCGCAGGGTTTTGTAGAGTGAATCGTGCAAGCGTTGCACGATCAGACGCACGATTGGCTGCTTCTACCTGTGAGTGTTAAAGAGTGGAGGCAGAAGTCCCTTGCAAATAGTCTGTGATTTGATAAGATTTGATGCAACATAGCTCTGCGTCTCACTATTTCCATTATTTATCCTGCCTACTACTACCACCTGTCTCTACTTGAGATGAGTAGCAAATAATCACACGACTAATCACATCACCACCTGCAAATCCACCATCTATTTATACCCCACGTTCAGACCCGGTATCTAGCCGTGTCTAGCTGTGTCTGGTTACGACCGGTTGAGTCTAGTCTTGCACCTAGGACGCAACCAGTCAGAAGCAGACGTAGCTAAATGCAGGTTGACGCAGCACACAGAAAACCTTTAAAAAATACAAGGCCATAAGACTGCTTGCAGTTTGTTGTAAACTATTTGCAGGTGCAGTCTGCGTCTATCTGCAATGCATCGCAGCCATCTCTGAAGACTTGTCTTTCCCTGCGTCAGCCTGCGTTTAGCTGCCACTACCTGCTTCAACCTGCAATTGGTTGCTCAAGCGTTGCACGACCGCCTGCCTCTACATGCGTTAACCTGCTATTTGCACCAATTAGAAGCGAATCGCAGCTGAAATGCGAACAGATCGTTATCCACTTGCATCAACCTGCCTCTGATAAAGACCCTCTGCAACACTCTGCCATTATCTGTGTCATCGTGCATCGACGCAAGACCAGTCTTACGTCTACTTGTGATTTTGTTATCGCAGGTAGACGCAAGGAGTTGAAAACTAGTTGCAGCCTGCCATCTGACCTGGGCATTATATAAATTATTGGTTAATATCATTGTGTGAAAAGACAATTAATCATGTTCTCTTTCTGAATATCTCTTTTTTTAAAAGCATTTTCTTTTGTTGTTTATAAACAGAACTGTGCAATGGTATATTTATAACAACTATGAACCTCAGAGCACTGATTCCAGCATTGAACAAATTTCACTGCTGAATATTCACGATCATACATGCTGTTCTCCTGATAAGCTGATTAGCTTGTTAATTAGCTTGTTGAGCGTTTACATTACATATCCTTGACTGTACATATGACTGATGCTGTATCAACAGTAGTCGAAATTGATGTCTATAAATCAACACAAAAATATATTTTAAGATGGACATGGGTATTTGAATTAACTTCACAAAATGATGCAATACCTTCATCTACCCCAACTCTCCCACTAACCTCAGTAACCAAAAAGCTCTTCAGCTACAATTTGTTAATGGAAAGAAGTGAAGTAGCCCTACAAGGTCACAATTGTCATATACCACAAGTCTATCAATATTTGGACATTTGATCACTGCAAGGATCGGTTCTTATTCATGTTGATGGCATACATACCATTTCCACATCAGATACTGGGCCAAAACTAGTGACGTAGATATCAGTCTTCACCTCAGTCACTGGACCTATTAAAGGATGGACACCATTATTCATTCTGCATGCTAGTCTGCTTAGGGCTCTGATAGAAATTCTACAACCATAGACACTGTGCATAAAATTATGCACATATACACTTCTGTGCAAAAGTCTTAGGCGCATGTAAAGAAATGCTGTAGACCAAAAATGGCTTAAAAATTATGAAATGAAATAAAATGTTTCAACATTTAAAAAATACTATAAACATCAGTAAGACATAATAAATGAAACAAAGTCAATATCTGGTGTGAGACAACCCTTTGCTTAAAGCTAGACGGCCTTTCAATTTCATAAAATCAGTGAAATTTAGTTCCCTCTGAAATTTGGTCACTGTGATATATGTTTACGTCTGTAATATCTGGGAAGTTATTTAATTTGAGAGGATACCGTAGCAGGCGGCACGGTGGTGTAGTGGTTAGCGCTGTCGCCTCACAGCAAGAAGGTCCGGGTTCGAGCCCCGTGGCTGGCGAGGGCCTTTCTGTGTGGAGTTTGCATGTTCTCCCTGTGTCCGCGTGGGTTTCCTCCAGGTGCTCCGGTTTCCCCCAGAGTCCAAAGACATGCAGGTTAGGTTAACTGGTGACTCTAAATTGACCGTAGGTGTGAATGAGAGTGTGAATGGTTGTCTATGTGTCAGCCCTGTGATGACCTGGCAACTTGTCCAGGGTGTACCCGGCCTTTCGCCTGTAGTCAGCTGGGATAGGCTCCAGCTTGCCTGCGACCCTGTAGAACAGGATAAAGCGGCTAGAGATAATGAGATGAGAGGATACCGTAGCAAATAATGTGCATGAAATTGCGCAGTCAAGCAGACAGAGGAAGTCTGTATGCGTATGCGCAGGTTTAACAACTTCTTCTTTTGGGTTTTATAGCAGCTGGCATCCACAGTGTTGCATTACTGCCATCTACAGGTTTACCTTGACCGTGCACTGACAGTTCCATCATTCTGTCGCTAAACGAACAGCTGATCACACCGAGGTGCTCGCTGACAGCTGATATTTATTAGTTTGGTCCTGCATTTCTTTTCCTTCGCAACATAATGTCTTTTCTTCTCACTTTCCGTTACTGTATTTGGTCTTTCAAGTTTCATTCGCACACTCACGTCCTTCATTTTTCTCGACTGTTTCAAATTTGTATCCCACAATGCCTTGTGCGAACAGGGAAAGCCCACCATGTGATACATGACATAGTATCTTGAATTGGGTCATGGTGAAGCAGGAAAAAATAGCAGAGAATGGTCACGTGGCCTTAAGTTCGTTAATTGTTCTATTTTAAAAAAAAACTAATAAAATTGGAAGTCTGTGATTTGAATTCAGTAGTTCTCGGTCCACTAAACAAAAATAATTGGGTGTCAGGGAAAATTATTTTTATGACCTACACTTGAAAAATCTGAAAGGCATTACAAAATAAAAAAAAATGTAGTCTCAGATATAATGAGTGCAGTTTGATAAGGAAATGAGCTGTAGGTTTTACTGAGCATCTTGCAGAACCAGCCACAGTTCTTCTGGACACTTTGTCACACTTGCTTCTTAATTTTGCAGCAAAACCCAGTAGCCTTCATTATGTTTTCTTTTTTAATCTGAAAAGTCATTTCTTATGTAATACGCTGCTCAGATACAAACGTTTTTTTCTGTAACATTTAATTTTGTGCTGGAAAACGAATATTTGGAACTCTAAAATATTTTTGTACTGACTTGATAATGCAGAAGTCATAAAATAGAAAGTTTGTATGAAAAAAATAGGGTGCTTAAGACTTTTGCACAGTACTGTAGGTCAAGGGCTTCAGTTTATGGTCACATTAAACATCAGAACGGGAAAAATTGTGATCTCTGTGACTAACCATGGCATGTTTGTTGGTGCCAGATGGGCTGGTTTGAGTATTTCAGAAGCTGCTTTTCTCTGGGGATTTTGACACACAATACTTTCTAGAATTTACACAGAAGGGTGTGAGAAAATAAGAATTAAAAATAAAATAAATAAAAATGGCCTGGTCTTTTTCCGGTCTTCAACTGTCCAGTCCATCTCATGGTTTGATTTTTGGGCATGCTGAGATGCCTTTTTTGCTCACCATGACGATATTTGAGTTACTATAGACTTCCTGCCAGCTCAGACCAGTCTGATCATTCTCCTTTGATCTCTCTCATCAACAGTATGTTTCCAGCCACAGAATTGTCAATCAGTCAGTGTTTTTTGTTTTTAACACCATTCTATGTAAACTCTAGAAACTGTAGTGTGTCAGAATCCCATGGGATCAACAGTATCTGAAATACTCAAACCAGCCCATCTGGCACATGCCAAAGTCACAGAGATCACCCTGGAAAAAAGGAGTGAAAAAGACTCTCCAAACCAAGGCACTCATGAGGTTTAAATGACTTTAATATATCGACATGTTCTAGCTGGACTGTTAAAAAAAAAAAAAACTGCCCATGCGTAGCAGCTCGTGCCTTCTTCAGGGCAGAGTACAAACTGAACTGAAAAAGGTACAGTATATATATTCAGTTAATTAGTCAGGCAAGAGCATATATAGTGCACAAGAGTACCTATAATCATTCGGACAGGAGCTGCACCAACCATACTAAATCCCAACTGCAAAAATGTTCCATTGGCTAGACATTTAAACCAATTGGTTTTGTGTATGAAAAGATATAGGAGTACGGTACATAACAGCCTCAGAATCAAAAATATGCAGAATATCAAACCTTTTCTGAAATAATAATTTCAGTTCCCTGAATCTTTAACGACAAAGGGTTGCTGTGGTGTACCTCTTTGTTGTCTTTAGCCAAGGGGTAGTCTTTATTATTGAGACAGATTGCATATTTGTATTCTACACAATACTCTTCACTTTCTTTTCACCCTACCCACATAGAAGCACCCACAAGAACACGGTAGTCAGTACACAACAAACTCAGAGTTACAACTAGTAAAGCCACTGGCCTTGTATTCTCTCTGTTTTCTTAAGTCATGAAATGTCCTTCTTTGAACGATGCTCTCACAATGGTTGCATGTGTCACACTTTAAGTCCCCAAAACCCCTTTGTTCAGCCATGGTCATGGTTTAGAACATGTTACGTAGCTTCTTACAAGTCTGTCTATGGATGGTGCCTGTCTTTAGACTGTCATTTCAATTTAATATCAGATCATTGTGCATTATGTTCCAGTAGAATTAAATAATTTGTTTAATTTTAAGAGCACAGTGACCATATTGTGTTATGGTCTAGAGTTATTTTCTCAAGGCATGGGTCTTTTTACCTCCGCCAACCTTGTTGGAGGAGGTTATGTTTGTCCTCCATTTGTTTGTTTGCCTTTGCCCAACGTAACTCAAAAAGTAGTGAACGGATTTTGATGAAATCATAAGGAATGGTGGGCCATGGGCCAAGGAACAATTGATTACATTTTGATGCAAATCTGGATATATAACTGTGAATCCAGACTCCAGATATGTATGCAGATCCAGGATGTTTTTTTTTCCCCCAACATAACTCAAAATGTAGTCAATGGATTTTGATGAAATTTGGTGTACAGCTTTAGTATTATCCTAGGTTCTAGTGACTTGATTTTGATATTGATAATATATGGCTTGGCAGAGGTATACATAGTTTTCACTGATGTCACGGCATTCCGGGGAACGCCCTCCAGCCGCCATCTTGTGGGGCAAACAAAACGGACCATCGCCATTACCGGCTACGTTATCTTGGACGAATTTATGAAGTTATATAGTCAGTTTTCTAAAATAAACAATGTCGGCAAAATCAAGCAAACGGAAGTATATAGATACATTGGACGACATCTCACGACAACGGTATGTAGCCAAACTGGCCTTGATTGGGGGAATTGACCCCTACGAAGTGGACAAAGATGCATTTTCAAGTGACTATGCAGGGCTGCCATCCATATCGTACCCTGATATTGTGAACTATTTCGTGAATAGTAAAAGTGCCTACACACTTGATGACCTCAAAGCATACAAGTCGCTGGAGTCATACAATTATTTTGTCTGTGGCTGGGTCCGTGAAGTCCACCATATAAAAACAAGTGACAGTCGTGTCCTAATTACAGCCAAGGTATGTAAACATTGGAATTTTAGAGCTCTCAACACTGCATATAAATATATGTGTGTGTATAATATCGAGTTGATTTAAGACAAATTTTACATCCATTAGTGGTATTACAGTACCATGTCAGTATACAATGTAAATGTACACTCAGCGGTTCCAGTTAGGCATTCTCCAGAGATTGTTTACACGATGTTTTGGTTTCCAAAAACAAACTTAAACACAATTGATTGTTTATTTAAACAACTTACCACTTATAAAATGATCGGAGCAGACTTTGCTGTGTTTGGAAGGCTGATAATCCTTGCGGTTGATTCTCGCAAGCCATAGATTTCTCCTTTGTGTGCTGAGTTTCTTTGTTTGCTTGCCTTCGTGCTCCCGTACAGTGGGAATTCCATAAAAGCTCCGCTTGACGTCATCATCTGACCTATTACGACAGCCGTGAATACAACAGGTGTGCACCATTGCTAGCTTTAAATAGCCTGCTTGGGTTCTTTTGAAGACTTTGTACTCGCGAGTTACAATGTGTGCTCAGTGACCCGTACGGTAAGCTTGACCCGCAAGATGGCCGCCACTAGGGAATCCCCGACTCTGTGACGTCATGTGCAAACTATGTATACCAAGTGTTCTTTAAGAGGTCAGAATGTGTTAGTGAATGTGCCTTGGCTATTGCACCCTCAGTTAAAGATGATGGACAGCCCCATTCACAAAATCTGGATTGCATTTCTTGAGCCTGCTTCTCAAAGTCTGACTTCTCATCATAAATGCATCTTAAATGCTGGAACTGTCCAAAAGGGATGTTATTTTTAAATCCCTTTGGATGAAAAACCGTTAGCCCTCAGCAGATTATTGCTGTTTGTTCTTCTGCGGCATAAAGCAGTGTCCAAAAGACCACTCATCTGGACAAGTCCAGAAAATTGATGTGTTTAGAGTAATCAATTGATAAACGTATATTTGGGTTGATGGTGTTGATATAGAATTCTAGTAGCTCACATTCATTGCCCAACCAAATCATAAGGATGTCATCGATGTTGTCACTGCTGAACCCGATCTGGGCTTGAAGTGAACCATGTTTGGTTAGCTTGGCCAGAATCGCAGCAGTAGAGTGACCAGTTCCTTTCTGCACACTCACATTCACACCAGGGCTTTACATTAGTACCCGCCCACCCGCCAAATGCGGGTAAAATCCGGCTTTGGCGGGTAATAACTTTAGTCCCACTAGCCACTTTGGCGGGTGGTTTACTCTGTGGTATGACTATATTTTAATTGTAGTTTTCTCTGAAGGCATCTGATATAATAAACACGTTGCAATGTAATATTACGTGCCTACAATTCCCATGAGCACCTGCATAAACATTCTGACATGTTAGAATTGTTTAGAACGTCTTAGATAAAATCAGTGATATGGTAACCTGCGGTTAATAAACGAAGCAACAAAGTTGCTGACGACTGACAAGCACACTATGTGGCGGCATATAGCTGGAGTTTCAAACCCTGCTGCTCAGGGAAAAAAGGGGCAGAGATGAGCAGGGCCGGAGCAGCATTTTAAAATCCCCGAGGTCTGTGATGCGCAAAGCGCGCGCCGAAACATTTTCGACATATTTAAATGAGTGGGGTGAATTACACATCACACAAGAGATCTATTCCTGAAATTACTTTTAATGGTGTTTGAACTGAATATCATCAGTTTTGAAAAAAAAAAATCATGTCTGTGGCAAGAGTAAGAATAATTTAAGCTTGTTTAATGGTTTGATCTGGTGCAAGCAATGAGGACAAAAGATACCCTGACCATGTAGTCTATGTAACTAAGATATATTAACAATCTGGCATCCGTTACACCTACACACAAAAAAAAAAAATTCTGGGAAAAAAAATCAGTATACACCACCATATTTTAGGCAAGACAAACACAAGTTGAAACTTTCCACTCTATTGCTTTGACTTATCGAATGATTTATTTTTTAAATCACAAACAAGGCAGGCTACAACTGCACTGCTTCGAAAATGTAAATTGAACAGCTTGATGAAAGTGCACTGATGGTTCCCATGAAAAAAACGTGTCTACTGCACTGCGTTCCTCCCCCGAGTCACGCGCTCATTTGCTTTTGTGTTCTTGGTCTCAGAGCCACGCACACGAAACAGACACAGAAGACAGAATCAACGTTTAACATAATTAACAATGCACTTTTTACAGAGACTTTTTAATGTTATTCTTTATTTTTTTTATCCAGTTGAATATTTAGCATACAAATGTATTTTCAGCTCTTAAAAATGACTGAGGTCCGGACCGTGGGGGCCTCATAGATGGCTATGGCCATGCAGATGAACAAGACGCTAATAGGAAGATAAGACAGTTCAATGACAAAAGGAAGTTCAGGCAAGATTGGCTAGTTCAGAGCAAAACCAAAAATACCATGTACTGCGAAGACTGTAGAAAGTCTGGCAAAGACAGGCACCAGTAATTTTAAACTCGAAACTATAAAGGACCATGAAAAGTTAAATGCACACATCGGTACTATAACATCAAAACAGGCAGAGATGGCTGGTTTACTACAGGACAGCATTGCTTTCAAGTCCCTGGCTGTCATGAAGTCGACTGAGCTGGAGAGGATGGAGCTGCTGTTTAGAAACGTTCACGCGATTGGAAAGAAGTTGATCCCGCCCCAGCTATCAACTTACGGCCTGCTGGAAGCCTCAGGTCACGAAGACCATTTTTCATGGACCATTCATACTCATCTGATGATGAATGTAATGAGGACATTTAATGTCTCTCTCTCTCTCTCTACACACACACACACACACACACACACACACTATTAATAGATAATACATAATATACATAATAATGCTTGATAATACACATAATACTTGCATATCAAAACATCAAATGTTTTTCAGTGATAAATGTTTTGAATTGGACTTTTAATATTAGAATCAGTTCAGTTGTACTGAATGTTATTTTTCATATTATACGATATTTCATATTGTAAGGGGCTTGAATTTGAGTTCAATAAACAGAATACTCTGTTTATATTTTTGTCTGAACTGGTTGCATGTTTTCATATAGGGAGCTACCTTAACAGCACTGAATACTTGAGTGCTACTGTAGAGATATTATACGCTGCCATTCATAATTAAATCTAGATCTTCCGAACTTTAACGTATCATGGTGAAGAAAAAACTGCGATTTCCTGGCAACAAAATTGTGGCTAGTGAAAAGGCTGAATGGCTAGTGACTCGGGAAAACCACTAGCCACAGTGGCCGGTGAGCAAAAAAGTTAATGTAAAGCCCTGATTCACACCTATGGGCAATTTAGAGTAGCGAGTTAACCTAACTGCATGTCTTTAGACTGTGGGGGAAACCATAGCACCCAGAAGAAACCCATGCAGACACGGGGAGAACATGCAAACTCCACACAGAAAGGGCCGGTTCAGCCACTGGAGTCAAACCCATAACCTTCTTGCTGTGAGGTGACAGTGCTGGGTCCGCCCATCCTAAGCGTGACGCAACACGAGGGCCTGTTGCGAGCTTAGTCTGGCCAGGCAAGCTATCTCCAGCTCTTCCAAGCGCCGGAAAAATCGGGAGCCAATCAACTTTGAGCATCTCCATCGGCCCTGGGAAGAGGCGTGTTCAAGGCAGTGACGTAGTAGAACTGCGACCGGAAGCCATAGATTGTTTACAGAATCATGCTGTATTGAAAGCATTCAACGGGAAGTTCTCATTGAAAACGGAGCAAAGAGCAGCCCTGGAGGTATTTATTGAAAGGAAGGACGTTTTCGCCTTGCTCCCGACCGGCTTCAGTAAGAGTTTAATCTACCAGTTAGCCCTGCTAGTAGCCAAATCAATGGGGCTCAGCAAGAATCCTATTGTCGCGTCACATACGTCAGATGAAAGAGTGATGTGATTGGTTTAAGCTTCGTCACAGCCTTTTCTGGCTTCGACCAGTAGCAAACTGAGGCATTTCAGGGAGGCGGGTCAACCACGGGCTCTGGGAAACGGTTGGGCTGAATAGCTTGGCCAGACCAATAGCTCGTAGAGCTTTGAAGTCGCGTTAGCCAGACTAAACCACTACACCACTGTGCCGCCCCATGTCATCGATGTAGTCGCCCCTTAACCTGATCTTTTCACAAAATTGGTTATTTAACTGATTATAGATATACTCTTTATCTAAATGACCCAAGAAGATATTTGCATAATTGGGGGCAACCCATTCCTGTTCACTTGCACTGCCTATAAAGGGAGTCCTACAGGAAAAAATATATATTGTCTAAAGTCCATTCTGAGTAAGAGAGAGTAAAAAGTATCAGATTTTAGTCTCAGAGCGTGCTGTAGGACTAATATACCTTCATAGTGATCTATCTTGGTGTATAAAATGGCCACATCTAGAGTCACAACAGTCTGCAACAAACCTAATGTACATACGTTTGCACAATACATCCTTGGTATCTTAAAAATAAAGGGGGGGGGGGGGGATGATCTTTCACAATGAGAACAGGGCTCAGTCACAGACTCATTACCAGACTTAGGATATGTCAATATAATAAAGACATTTTAATCTAAGGAGTGCCTTGGTTTGGAGAATATTTTTTCTCCTTTTTTTCCCCCATTGAATTATTTCCTTTGACACCAACAGAGCACCTGACTCTAACAACATTTGAAATAAAGATTATTTGTTAAATATAGAGCATGCCTACAACTATCTTTTTCACAGAGATCACACTTTTTCTGCATTCTGATGTTTGATGTGAACATGAACCAAAGCTCTTGACCTGTATCTACAAGATTCTACACATTGTGCTGCTGTCACATGGGTTAATTAGATTGCATAAATAAGTAGCTGTACAGGTGTCCCTATTAAAGTGGATGGTGAGTGTATATATTTAAAAATCTTTACTATTCCCAAGGCTTATGGTTTGCTGAAATGGTGACATTATCAACTTTCATATTTAGCTCTTAGTTTTATTTAATATACAAACTAAAACCTCTTCACTGAGGACTGCAGAACATACAGGGTTTTTTTATTTAAAAAAAAGAACTGGTATTATTACTTAGTGAGCGAAGTTTTAATTTTTGTCAGGGCAAAATATCCCCAGAACTCTTTCTAGCACACTGAGTTTGACTGCTACTGTTTTTTTGCTTCCCCACTTGATTGCCCTGAAAATGATGATTATGGCTCTGAATCTGACAAAAAAACCTGGCATCAAAAAAAAAAAAAAAAAACCTCCCGAAGTTAGTTCTCACGTCTCACATCTGTTATCTGTCTGAACATGATTTTGCCACAGCATCCTCATTTGGGTTGCAGGCATTACGGACTGAACTGAATTCAAACATTAAACAAATGGCTGCAGAAGGCACACACTGCATCATTACCCTGCCAGTTCAATGTTCTGAGAGAAAACAGATGAGAAGAAGAAGAAAAAAAGCTTGGCTGCCAAGTTTCAAGTATCCTCATGGCCAACATTCTCATCTAAACACAATTTAACTCAAGCCCTTCCAGAAACAGAGTCCAAATCAGTCCTGAACATACGATTCCGGATGAGGAGAATCATGATGCACTTCTCAAAAAAAGAAAAAAAAAAGGTTTATCGAGTCATCATTGCAAAAATGTGAAACCCAATGCTGAACACATGGAACTAAACACTCTGAATGTTTGCAGCCCTTAAACTTATTGTCAGTAAAGAGCAAGGGAACCATAAGCGTGCAAAAGTGCAAATCAGGTCTAGTGGTGTACTATCATGTTGCGATTAAAGATACATATAGGTATCGATAGTGATTTGCTTAGTAATCAGACTACGTGTTACAAACATTCAAGATTTACTGAAACCCAACCGAACACTCGTTAAAAATGTCTGAGACATGGGTTGCAAACAGCAAACTATAAAATATTTATTGTTTGGTTAGTGGATCCACTTCTGAAAATTAGCAGTTGTGTTTCCATACACAACTCCACATATCCATCATCTGTAGCCGCTTATCCTGTCCAACAGGGTCGCAGGCAAGCTGGAGCCTATCCCAGCTGACTATGAGCAAGAGGTGGGTTACACTCTGGACAAGTCACCAGATCATTGCAGGGCTGACACATAGATACAAACACCCATTCACACTCACACCTACGGTCAATTTAGAGCCACCAATTAGCCTAACCTGCATGTCTTTAGGGGAAACCGGAGCACCCGGAGGAAACCCACGCAGACACAGGGAGAACATGCAAACTCCATATAGAAAGGCCCTCGTCGGCCATTGGGCTCGAACCCAGGACCTTCTTGCTGTGAGGTGACAGTGCTAACCACTACACTACTGTGCCGCTATATATATATATATATATATATATATATATATATATATATATATTTTTTTTTGCAACCCCCTGTGTGTGTGTGTGTGTATAAAATCACTCTTTACGACCGTGGTGAGCAGAAAAATATCTCAGCACACACACACACACACACACACACACACACACACACACACACACAGGGGGCCGCAAAAATAGGTATACAGTAATGAAAAATAAAACATCTGCACAAAACATTAGTATTAAATGAAACCTAGCACCACTATTATAATACTGGTAATACTGGAATAATCCTTACTGTATACCTACTTTTGCAGCCCCCTGTATATATATATATGCTAAGATGCTTTTCTGCTCACCTCGGTTGTAAAGAGTGATTATATGAGTTACTATGTCCTTCCTGGGAGTTCAAACCTGTCTGGCCATTTTCCTCTGATCTCTCTTATCAGCAAGGTGTTTCCACCCACAAAACCTGTCACTTACTCAATGTTTTTTGTTTTTCACACCATTCTGTGTAAACTCTAGAGACTGCTTTATGAGAAAACCCCAGGAGATCAGCAGTTTCTGAAACACTCAAACCAGCCCATCTGGCACCAACACCCATGCCACAGAGATCACAATTTTTCCATTCTGATGTTTGAAGTGAACATTAACTGAAGCGCTTGATTTGTATCTGCATGAGTTCATACATTGTGCTGCTTTCAAGGGATTGGCTGATTAAATAACTGCATAAAACAGCAGGAGTATGGGCATATCTAATAAAGTGGCCGGTGTGTGTGTGATCATCATATTTGTACAATTTCAAAATTCTCTAAAACAGTCATAGAAGTGTGCCTCTCACACATCCTGCAGGCTAGTCCAATGAAGAGGGAAGTGCACGAATGTTGCATACAACAGAGTGAATGCATACAAAAAAAAAGCTTCATTACACTTTCACCAGTCGACCAGTGCTGAACCTTTTCCAGTTTCCAACAGCAACAGAAGCAGCAGCAGATCATTGCAGTGGATATAAAATAAACAGAAGTCTTTCAGAAACTGTTATAAATTATTAACAAACATTACGTTAAGTGGGCCAAGCCAAAATAAATAAATAAATAAATAAATAAATCACTTTAGTACACCAGTAACACATCAATAACCCCTCTCTTTGCTTATTGGTGTTTATCTGAAAGGTACAAATGAAAAACGTAAAAGTTGGGATTGCATAAGTTTCCGTTCCCGTTGCTGTGAAATCCCTAATTATTATTTTGGAAAGACAGTTACAGCTTGCTAATGAGTAGTTACACATCATTAGCACATTGTGCAAGTAGCTGTGTTTACTGCTCTATTTTGCCCCCTAGTGGAGTAACAGAGACTAGCTCTTTTTCAAATCGTTCAGTTCAATTACGGTCCACAAGGCAATGTTAATTTAGACCAAGGATCTAAATTCAGTTAGGGATTAGAACATGTACTGGGCCAGGACATATGTCTGACTCCTCTGGTCTATGCTCTATGTGGATCATTGTTAGAGCTAAAAAAAAAAAGGATAAAAACTGTGAAACAACTTCTTAGAATACAAGTTCTCACATGATAAGTTATGTGTGTGGTGTAAATGCATATATACAATCTCTGAACTTATTCCTTACTACACAGGTTGCCAAACCTGGTCCTGGAGTACCACCTGCCCTGCATGATTTCCCTACTTTAACACCAGGAGGGAGGTGTTTGTGGATGAGCTAGAGGTACTACTCCCACACCATGTGATGCATAGGGCGCCGCCAATCTCCGTTTCCATAGCCCTCGGCCTCTTGCCTATTACATAGCTAGGGTTACAGTGGGGGGCTAGTCCTCTGGTAACCGTGAGAGTTTGACTCCCCACTCACATCTGTATTGCAGCATGCCTTGCCAGACGGCAGTAGGTACCATTTTTATGATGGTTTTTGGTATGACCTGACCGTGAGTAGAACTCGTGATCTCCTGATCGAGAGGTGGACACGCTAACCACTAGGCCAACTGTTGTCCCATGTATAGTTGAGCATGTGCGTGTGGCTGTGAACAGAGCAAATTCTAACCTGAGTGAAAGGGGCAAGTGAGCTGGAAAGCTGCAGCGTTATTTGTTTTAAAACACTTGTACATTACTGACATATCACTGTGCCAAGGGCATTAAAGGTGTGCATCGTGACTGGGATCCTGCTGAACCCAACAAGAAATGTCACAGGAGTATTTTTACTTTCATGCAAGCAGAAGTAGGCAGTCAGATATGAAGCTGCACAGCACAGTTACAGCATCCGTTGTAGACCTATCCAGGTTAGCATGGCTGTGGTTTAAATGACCAATTTGTTTATATTTTGGGAAACAGAACCAACTAAGGTCAATAGAAAACATCACCAGAGGATACAAATGAGTGGGATTGGTCAAGCATACTCTGTGGGTGCAAATGGGATTGGTCAAGGCTGTCTGTGGGAGCTAGCGGGATTGGTCAAGCATACTCTGTGGGTGCAAATGGGATTGGTCAAGGCTGTCTGTAGGAACTGGAGGCACTCGTTAAGAGTTTCTGAAGGTGTCGATGGGACTTCGTGAGTCAGTAGTGTGGGATTTAAAGGGGGAAAAAAAACGGTCCAGCGCACAGCTCTAGGCACAAGCATGAATAAAAAGCTCGTGCGCGTTCTTACCCTGGGTAGCCTGGCAAAACTGTGCATACTGCCAAGATTGCGCCAAGGGGCTCATGTCTCAGCCACCCCATTTCTCGCCCTCATTAAGGTACCAATCTACGCAGCAACCACAGCAGGTCTGAGTTTTCAGCTCGGAGTTACGCACACCATCCATCAAGCATAATAATCCCAAGCTGGATCTAAATGAACGATGAAAGCCTTTATTCAACAATGTAAACTAATCCTGCACCTTTTCTCAGAGTTAATTCAACACTCTCTTTGTTCATGCAAAGGTTTGGGCTATAGCAACAACACAGGTGAGAATTCATTAGTATAGGGATATTAAGACAGCCAGGTTTCTTCTCATAAAAAAAGAGGGACTGGAAGTAGGAAGGGAGCAGCATGTGATTATTGAAGCTTATTCAACTTCTTGAAGGAAGACACTCTGTTAGACTACTAGAATGTTGGATTGATTTTTTTTTTTTATTGATTGATTTTGATACGTACCTCCAAATCCAGGGCGCAGTCTGCTGTCATAACCCTCCAGAAGTCGGTCTAAGATCTGGGTGAAATTTTCAGGGTATAACTTCTCATCCCTCTTTACCTGACCTGAGATTTTCTTAATGCTGCAAACACGCAAGAAGACAAACGATGATGTTATGATGCGCCATCGCACAGCAAAATGATGCCAAGATCGTTTTGTGTCCCTTTTAAACATCTAAAACAATGTCAATGCTCTTGAACTTGCACTTATACGTGACCCGGAGTGGGGAACTGGATGTTAGATTATGGGACCAAAGAACTAGAGGCGAGTGCGCAACGTGTGCCTATGGAACTCACCAAGCCGTAACGCACAGAAAGTAGAAGAGTATGGAAATGTAAGTGGGGCACATCGCAATCACCGTCTCCTTCTTGGCCGAGACCATCTTTTGCATGCCATACTTCAAGCTTCCTTCACATTTCCAAATGTCTTGTCCCAGGAAAAGGTAGCAGGCGAGAAAACGAGCGCGTCCGCACCAAATGCGTTAATACCATCACCCTAAATGTGTCGATGTTCAATGAAAGGAAAGCCAAACAAAGAATCCATCTAAAGTCCCATCTCTTGACTCAAGATAGAGGCTAAATCCAAAGGTAAAACTCTGTCAGTGTATGAAAGCATCCTCATACAGAACAGAGATGTTGCAGTGCAAAAAAAATCTCAGCGCTCAAAACTGGGCTGTGAGGCTGCAGGGCTTCGAGCGCACAAGTGCTCACTTTCCCAGCGCGCACACTCCCAGACTGGAGAGGCTCTTTCGAATCCAGTCAAGGTCTTAAAAGCCTCCCAGTTCAGTAGAAACCAATCCAAAGTGAAGTTGAACTCTGGGTTGCGATACATATGTCCCAGGCGAAGTCAGTATTTATAACCCCCTATGACTAAACCGTTCTCATCTGGGAGTTAAACCGCCCAATCTGGCAACGCAGTGATTAGTTTGTGTGATGGCGAGGTATAACAAGACATGCCATGGCTTGTGTTAATTGATGTTCTTCTATACAGTCAGAGGTGTAACTTTCAAAGTGATCCTGCAGTCGTTAATCAGTGTGTGTCAGAGTAGGTGTGATAGCCACTTGCCTCAAAGGATTCATTATTCCTGCAGTTTGTTTAAAAAAGTGACAGTGCCACTAAATACACCAAAGCATAAATCTGGGAATGGAAAAAACAACACCATGAACTTAAATGGGTCGCAACAATCTCATATGACACACACACACTTTCACAGGTACAGTCACATTGTACAGTAAGTGGGACAAACTGCAAGCTGCTTCACAGATTTCAGTTCACCTGAGTCAAGACAAAGTCTTCATAGTCTTCAGTGTGTGTGTGTGTGTGGGGCGGGGAATCACTATCATGGGAAAAACAGTATGTTGGCATTCTTTGCTATTTGCAAAGCACATTTAATCTGAGCAATGATAGAGGAAAGTTAATTAACACCTGCAGGCTGAACATGAAGTCACATTGGGGAGACTGCAAAAGTGCTACCGATGGTTTCCTATCAGCTCGGATGTATATATATATATATATATATATATATATATATATATATATATATATATATATATATATATAAAACATTACAGGCATTTAGCTGACACTCTTATTCAAAACAATGTACAATATACCCAGAGCAGCCTGGGGAGCAGTTGGGGGATAAGTGGCTTGCTCCAGGGCACTTCAGCCATTCCTGCTGGTCTAGGGAATTGAACGGGCAACCTTTTGGTCCCAAAGCTGCTTCTCAAAACATTAGGCCATGGCTTCCCCCATGCCTATCCAGTAGATAAAAGATACTCAACAAGCACATTTCAAGTTGTTATGTAGAACAGGAAATTGGGCTGTTATCAGATCAACACTTTCATCTAGTTGGAACTACTGAGGCTGACCAGTGTGATGCTGTACCATTAATATGCAGGGTGGAAGTGTTTTTGCAGTTAGAATTGGAAGATAAAAATGAACCTGAGAGAGAGAGAGAGAGAGAGAGAGAGAGAGAGTCCCATGGCCTCATTACTCTAAGACACTATCTGAATCATCTTCCTGGAATACCACTGCTCTGCACATTTTGGTGTTTTCCCTCCTCTAACTCACCCAGTTTAAACTGATTCAGGCTTATTAATTGGCTGATGAGTTAGGAAGAAGGAAAACACAAATATACGCAGGGTGGTGCTACTGCAAGACCAGGTGTGAGAAACACTGCTCAAAGAACTGTGCATACTAACCTTTTCACGTTTACAGTTTGCCATAAACATACTTACATAAGGGGGTGGCGCGGTGGTGTAGTGGTTAGCACTGTTGCCTCACAGCAAGAAGGTCCTGGGGTCAAGTCCAGTGGCCAACGAGGGCCTTTCTGTGTGGAGTTTGCATGTTCTCCCAATGTCTGCATGGGTTTCCTCCGAGTACTCCGGTTTCCCCCAAAGACATGCAGGTTAGGTTAATTGGTGACTCTAAATTGACCGTGAATGGTTGTTTGTGTCAGCCCTGTGATGACCTGGCGACTTGTCCAGGGTGTACCCCGCCTTTCGCCCGTAGTCAGCTGGGATAGGCTCCAGCTTGCCTGCGACCCTGTAGAAGGATAAAGCAGCTAGAGATAATGAGATGAGATGAGATGAGGTTGTTTGTGTTTATGTGTCAGCCCTGCGATGACCTGGCGACTTGTCCAGGGTGTACCCTGCCTCTCGCCCATAGTCTGCTGGGATAGGCTCCAGCTTGCCCGTGACCCTGCACAGGATAAGTGGTTACGGATAATGGATGGATACTTACGTAAGCATAGTAATAACTAGAAATGAAAAAAAATTAAATATTTATTAAACATTGAGTATCAGCTCTTTATTAAATACACACGAATATTCACATTTTATATTGTACCTATTTTTTCCTCCTCTAAGAAGACCTTTGAGGCGTGTCCTAATTTAGAGTTAAAATAAGCCTGTATGACCTTTCCTACTCTATTCAGCCTGACTCTCAGTGACTCTGCAGACACCATGAAGAGAGGTTAATATGTGTGTGTGTGTGTGTGTGTGTGTGTGTGTGTGTGTGTGTGTGTGTGTGTGTGTGTGTATTCATGGTCAGTGTCTGTTCATGCTGAGAACTGCATCCGCATGTAAGGTGCTATACATTTATAAAAACATATGCACAGGATATGTGTGGGGAAAAAGTGCATGCGTATGCATCCGTCTCTGCTTTGTCCTGGACCTCCATGGAGCAGGTTCAAAGATTCAAGTGTCAAGCTTAATAGCTTAAAGCACAGAACCTAATATTACCCAATCCCTCCACACTACACACAAACAAAACTAAACAAAAGTAAATTCACATCAGCCACCACGTTAATTATATTTTTATGATTCAGGTTGCTATTTTGATCTGTGTTGTACTAATGAGTAGTTTGGGTTCACCTTACATGATTTCATTTGTAGGAATTTAGAAATAGCTAAGACATTGCATTAACAAAAATCATCACAACAAATGGATTGTATTTTATGTGACTCACAATTGGTAAATTTTACAGTTCTTAACATCACATCACAACAGCTGAACAGATGTTATTAGGTTCCATGAATATAGGATGAACTATAACATGAAAATGTAGGGAATAAATGCAAGTTAGTCGTGACACCCTGACATAAATTTGCACCCTCCTATAACCAAACTTTAATTATAATTTAATTTTAGTTATATACAGGAACTTCAGAAAGATGGAAGATATGATGTGGATCCCAGCAGTCGGTAGTAGATATGCACTGTAAATTAGTACATTACCACTCAAATGGATTTTGGCTTTGTGAGAACATTGTGAGAAGAGTGAGAGGGTGTGAAAGCATTCAGTGTGCTGAGGGTGAGAGAAAATGAGAGCGGGAGGAGAAAAAGGAGGAGGAGGAGGAGGAGGAGGAGGAAGAAGAGAGAGGCCTCTTTATTGCAGTGCTCATGTGGATAGGGCTCTTCTGGAGGCCTGGCAAATGAAACTAATGACTCAGAACTGTGACTCAAGCTGTCTGGTAATCAAATTCCAAACAAAGAAAAGCAGTTGACATGAAAAAAAAAATGCATATGCGTACACATAGACACACACAAAAACACCCATCGAAATGGACTATCGGAAAGAATAGTGCTTCTGTGTCATCCCCTAGGCTATGGCAGTGTCACAGATGACTGCATCATCATGGTTCAGGGAGAAATCTCTTCCAGGCAGCTGTTCAACTCACTGCAATACAAGTTTGTAGAATTTCCTAATCTGAATTTGTGATTTGTACATGTGCAAGACATGTACCTGTATGAGAACAGTGAAACAGCAGTGAGGTGTGCAGTTGGAATGACTGAATGGTTCAAGATGAAGGTTGGACTTCATCAAGGATCTGCTTTGAGTCCTTTTTTGTTTGCCATAGTGATGGTTAGCTTGACAGACGAAGTGAGGCAAGAGTCACCATGGAACATGATGTTTGCAGATGATATTGTGATATGTGGTGAAAGTAGAAAGGAGGTTGAGTTGGGTTTGGAGAGATGGAGGTATGCATTGGAATGAAGAGGAATGAAGGTGAGCAGTAGCAAAATAGAATACATGTGCATCAATGAGAATGGGGATGAGCATTTAGTGAAGATGCAAGGAGTAGACGTAAAGAAAGTTGGTGAATTCAAGTACCTGGGGTCAACTGTGCAGGAAAACGGGGGCTGCGATAGTGAGGTGAGAAAAAGAGTGCAGGCAGGGTGGAGCAGTTGGAGAAGGATTTCGGGAGTCATTTGTGATAGGAAAGTCCCAGCAAAAGTGAAAGGTAAGATGTATAAGACAGTAGTGAGACCAGCTGTGATGTATGGATTGGAGATCGTACCCTTAACGAAGAGACAGGAGGCAAAGTTGGAGGTGGCGGAGTTGAGGATGTTAAGGTTTGCGATGGGAGTGACAAGGTTGGACAGGATAGGGAACGAGCAGATAAGAGGGACAGCATATGTGGAGAGCTTGGGAATTAAGCTAAGAGAGATGAGACTGAGATGGTCTGGGCACATCCTGAGAAGAGATGCAGAGCATGTTGGAAGGAGAATGTTGAGGATGGAGCTGCTAGGCACACAAAAACGAGGAAAGCCAAAGAGGAGATACATGGATGTGGTGAAAGAGGACATGAAAGTAGCAGGTGTGGTAGAGAAGGATGCAGAAGACAGGGAGCAATGGAGACGAAAGATCTGCTGTGGCGACCCCTAATCGGGAGCAGCCAAAAGAAGAAGAAGAATTTGTGATTTGTACACTGCAAAAAACTGAAAACTGAATTTGAGGAGAAAATTATTTAATACTAGTGAAATTATCTTGCTGCATGGACAGATAATTTTACTTAACAAGACATCTTAGAATAAGTTGGTTACAATCTAGAACTAGTTTTAATAATCTCATAGTTGGTGTCTTGTATTCTTCTAATAGGAAATGCTAGATCATTTCAACTATATTCAAGATATTTTAACTTAAGATATCATTTTTGCAGTGTAGAAGAATACAAGACACCAACTCTGAGATTATTAAAACCAGTTCTAGATTGTAACCACTTTATTCTAAGATGTCTTTTTAAGTAAAATTATCTGTCCATGCAGCAAGATAATTTCACTAGTATTAAGGAATTTTCTCCTCAAATTCAGTTTTCAGTTTTTTGCAGTGTAGGCTGTTCTCTCAGATTCTGTCATATTGAACTGATAGAGATATGTTTGGCATGCTTGAAACTGGAACAGGCTCTTCTGATTGCTATTTGTTTTGGTTAATTAAAACCTTGAGATTGATTTTTGCTTGCACACGCTGCTGTCTGCTTAATGAAGGTTATTTTGACCAGTAATGTCTTTCTTCTTTCATAAGATGATCTTGACAAATGATGTAATGTTACATAATGTCTCTCTTCTTTCATAATGTGAGCTAAACTAGTGATGTAATGTCGCATCACCCATTTACATTGCCTTGTCCTTCACAGATAACAGCTTCATCAATCACATCATCATATACAGTCGTGGCCAAAAGTTTTGAGACTGACACAAATTTTGGTTTTGCTTCAGTGTTTTTAGATCTTTTTGTCAGATGTTTCTATGGTACGTATACTGAAGTTCAATTATAAGCATTTCATAAGTTTCTAAGGCTTTTATTGACAAATACATCAAGTTTATGCAAAGAGTCAAGATTTACAGTGTTGACCCTTCTTTTTCAAGAGTCCTGCAATTCGCCCTGGCATGCTGGATATCAGCTTCTGGGCCAAATCCTGACTGATGGCAACCCATCCATCCATCCGTTATCTATAGCCACTTATCCTGTCTTACAGGGTCGCAGGCAAGCTGGAGCCTATCCCATCTAACTATGGGCAAGAGGCGGAGTACACCCTGGACAAGTCGCCAGGTCATCGCAGGGCTGACACATAGACACAGACAACCATTCACACTCACATTCATACCTATGGTCAATTTAGAGCCACCAATTAGCCTAACCTGCATGCCCTCAGACTGTGGGGGAAACCAGAACACCTGGAGGAAACCCACGTGGACACAGGGAGAGCATGCAAACTCCACACAGAAAGGCCCCCATCGGCCACTGGGCTCGAACCCAGGACCTTCTTGCTGTGAGGTGACAGTGCTAACCACTACACCACCATCTGATGGCAACCCATTCTTGCATAATCAGTGCTTGGAGTTTATCACAATTTTTGGGTTTTTGTTTGTCCAATCGCTTTTTGAGGATTGACCACAGGTTCTCGATGGGATTAAGATCTGGGGAGTTTCCTGGCCATGGACCCAAAATTTCAATGTTTTGTTCCTCGAGCCACTTAGTTATCACTTTTGCCTTGTGACATGGTGCTCCATCATGCTGGAAAAAGCATTGTTCATCACCAAATTGCTCCTGGATCATTGGGAGAAGTTGGTCTTGGAGGATGCTTTGATACCATTCTTTATTCATGGCAATGTTCTTCGGCAAAATTGTGAGTGAGTCCACTCCCTTGGATGACAAGCAACCCCACACATGAATAGTCTCAGGATGCTTTACTGTTGCCATGACACAGGACTCATGGTAGGCCTCACCTTTTCTTCTCTGGACAATCATTTTTCCAGATGTCCCAAAGAGTCTGAAGGGGGCTTCATCAGAGAAAATAACTTTTTGTAGGACTTTTTGCAGTCTGCAGAGGACTGGGGTAAAGTTATTTTCTCTGATGAAGCCCCTTTCAGACTGTTTGGGGCATATGAAGCTTATGAAATGCTTATAATTGTACTTCAGTATACTATAGAAACATCTGACAAAAAGATCTAAAAACTCTGAAACAGCAAACTTTTTGAAAACCAAAATTTGTGTCAGTCTCAAAACTTTTGGCCGTAACTGTAGACTCATGTTTGTCTTACAATAAACTGAAGAACATCTCTGAGCAGTCATGTCTGTGTCAGTGACTGTTGCTCCCAGATACAGTACATCCGTGAGGCAGAATGTCTTGGGCGGCAGAGGTCTACATTCCGAGATCATACTTTGTCAATTCAACCTCCGTCAGTACAGACAGATGAAGACATTCAGTAGTCTGCGGTCATTCCATGTTCCCTGAATAAAATCTATAATGGGGCTTGTGTAACCTACATCAAGGGTTTATAGGTTATACAATGGCACTACCTATTCAGCATTGACAAGGTCACTGTAGTGATAAAATCAAATTACAGAAAGGCTGACAATAATGTCTGCTATAGCTTCTGAGGGTTAGCTGCCCAGTCTCAGTGTTACAAGAAGGGCATGAAGGCCAAATGGTGGAAAATTCTAGCAGTATGATGTTGCTACTCAGCAAAAGCTGGCTGTCAGAGCCGGGTTGCATCTGCTGCTGCTGGTGGGGGGTGTTGTCACCAAGGCTCAGAGACAGGAAGTGATGCATCAGCCAACTGAGATTTTACAGTGAAGGTGAGGAAAACAAAATTGCCTCATGGAGGAGAGAAAGATCGGTCAAAAATTACAAACGGGGTCAAACCAGAAACCAGGGTTGAAAAGGAGACAAAACATGTTAAGCATTACTACAGTTACATTAATTGTATTTCACTGCATAAAGTGCAATACATGATCACTGTGATATATAACAAATAAAACACAGTGTCTATCAGGATAAGGGGTGAAAACAACAACAACAACAACAACAACTTATAAATATTTTGTAAATGTCTGACAAACAAAAAACTCTAAGACTTGGAAACCTGGTCAAAAGAATGGTGAGAAACTTGAATTTGACTTTGAATGGGACTAAGATGATGTTACTGGTAGGAATCCCGTATGGATATCCCCTCCTACGCAAGGTCTACACATAGCTTTTTAAAGTCATATGTGGGCTTTGTCTCAACCCTGTTTGGCACAGTGAAATCACTCCTCCACAAAGAGAGCTGCCATTTGTGTAGGCATTCAATGATGGTGGTTGGAAACCTATCACATTTTGAAATGGAGTGAGATCTGTGGAATAGTGGTGCAGGAAGTCTTAGGTATATTCTTCCCAGTACAGGAAATGAGCCCACTCAACTTGACAGTTGCTGCAGTGACGCCTGTAGAAATCTCTGAAGCTCCTGGTTGGTGCATTTCACTTGACTGTTGGATTGCAGATGGTATCCTGAAGTTATGTACTCCCAACTGCTTTCCAGTGTTCTCTCTAGAGGTGGACTGGTTGTCATAAAGATAATTATTTTGCAAATATCTCAGAGATACTGAAATATAATTAGTGTAATCATCCACAGAAGTGCAAGAAAATAGCACTAATGAGTCTGACCACCTGTAATGGAACACACAATTGACAAAATCTTGGAAGATAAAAGATACATTAGTTAGCCCATAAGACATTACTTGGTATTCATAGTGCCCATGGTGCTGCTAAATGTGGTTCATTTATTTCCTTCTCAGGTTAGGCACTTCAAAAATATTACTGTACTTATTGTATGATGATTTACACAGTTGTTAAATTGCTGTGGGAACTCAAAGATGGAGTTTCATATGTTCTCCCTGGGTATGGGTTTCCTCAGAAAACATGGTCGTAGGTGGGCTATGCTAATTTGCCCAAGTGTTAATGGTTGTGCAAATATATATGTGCATGTTGCCCTGTGATGGACTGAAATCACATCCAGGGTGTTTTTCCACTTAAGTGTTCCCAGCATCGGCTCCGAATGAAATGCAACCCTGACCAGCATAAAGAAGTTGCAGAAGATACGTAGATGAATGAATGAATGAATGAATGAGGCGGCATGGTAGTGTAGTGGTTAGCACTGTCGCCTCACAGCAAGAAGGTCCTGGGTTCGAGCCCAATGGCCGGCGAGGGCCTTTCTGTGTGGAGTTTGCATGTTCTCCCCGTGTATGCATGGGTTTCCCCCGGGTGCTCCGGTTTCCCCCACAGTCCAAAGACATGCAGGTTAGGTTAATTGGTGGCTCTAAACTGACCGCAGGTGTGAGTGTGAATGGTTGTTTGTCTCTGTGCCAGCCCTGCAATAACCTGGCGACTTGTCCAGGGTGTACCCCACTTCTCGTCCATAGTCAGCTGGGATAGGCTCCAGCTTGCCTGCAACCCTGTAGAACAGGATAAGCGGCTACAGATAATGAATGAATGAATGAATGAATACCCAGAGTGTGTTTATCCTTAACAAGAAGTAAAGTCTACAATGTCCATCCATCCATCCCTTCTCTGTAACCGCTTATCCTCTGCAGGGTCACAGGCAAGCTGGAGCCTATCCCAGCTGACTATGAGCAAGAGGCAGGGTACACCCTGGACAAGTCACCAGATCATCAGAGGGCTGACACATAGAGACATACGGTACAATCATTCACACTCATATTCACACCTCCAGTCAATTTAGAGCCACTAATTAGCCTAACCTGCATGTCTTTGGACTGTGGGGGAAACAAGAGAATCCAAAGGAAACCCACGCAGACACGGGGAGAACATGCAAACTCCACACAGAAAGGCCCCCCATCAGCCACTGGGCTTGAACCCAGTACCTTCTTTCTGCGAGGCGACAGTGCTAACCACTACACCACCATGCTGCCCAACCTACAACGTACCTCAAATAATTTTTATAATCACTTTATAGACAAATAGAATAAAAAAATACCACATTGTGTGTGTAAAAGCAGTGTTTATCTGACTGGTTTAAAACCGAAGTGAAAGTAAGAATTGCTAGCAACATCCATAGCAGATCTCTCTATGCAAACCCTTGGGACAAGGAATTGTATAGTGTAAAAGGTACTAAAAACCAGCACCATGTCAGAATTTATAATGATAAGACTCCTTAGGATTCCTCTTCTCCATGTGAGCCACTGCAGTAGATCATGAGATAATGATGAGGAGTGCATGTGTAGTGAGGAAAAAGTGGAGGGTGGTAATAAACATTACCTCATTATAAAAAAGCAGCTTCTCTTTGCAATGTGTCACAACAAAGCAGCAAGAATTCGTATTTTTACAAGGTCCACAAGTGAACATAAGCCATGTACAATCTGCAGATCAAAACATTCATTTAGCCAGAAAATCTGAGAAGGCAAAAGAAGAGGCAGAACTTCACAATCTCCTTTAGCTAATTGTGATACAGTCACTCAAACTAGTAATGAACACAGTAGGAAGAGCCTCTGTGTTTCTGTGGAGATTAGCAGTGTGCCACTGTCAAACTGCAAAGCATTACCTACTCCCTGTTGCTCTGCCAGTTTTAAAGTAGCACAACAAGAGAGAATTTCGTTCATGAACTATTCACACAATTGATAGAATGTATGCTTTCTGATATGAGAGAGAGAGAGAATGAGTCAAACGGAAAGAAGCTATGAAAGAGCGATGAAACAAGAGGTGGGAGACTATAGAGACAGGGGGGCAGAATTAGTGTGTAGACAAGAGGAATAGCTTTTAACGTCCTCCAATTCCACCAACTCTTCCTCCTTCCTTCTCTACCTTGCTATCGGTGCCCTGAGGCTCGAGCGACAGCCGTGATAAGATTATGTGTAAACTGGCTGTGTTACCAAACGCCTCACTACCACCCCATGTTAAAGCAATAAATACCTACCACCCACACAGCCCCTTCCAGCCCAAAACATATGCATGCGTACACATTGTATTCTGGCCTGATACATCTTACTATAACATCTTACTATAACCAGACAATACTTGAACAAGGCAACAGGGAGAAGCCCAGTAAGGTTCACGTGTGTGTAGCTTTAACATTAACAGTATGATTTTATATATATATATATATATATATATATATATATATATATATATATATATATATACACACACACACAGTGGGGCAAAAAAGTATTTAGTCAGTCACCAATTGTGCAAGTTCTCCCACTTAAAAAGATGAGAGAGGCCTGTAATTTTCTTCATAGGTATACCTCAACTATGAGAGACAAAATGAGAAAAAAAAAATCCAGAAAATCACATTGTCTGATTTTTAAAGAATTTATTTGCAAATTATGGTGGAAAATAAGTATTTGGTCAATAACAAAAGTTCATCTCAATACTTTGTTATTTACCCTTTGTTGGCAATGACAGAGGTCAAACGTTTTCTGTAAGTCTTCACAAGGTTTTCACACACTGTTGCTGGTATTTTGGCCCATTCCTCCATGCAGATCTCCTCTAGAGCAGTGATGTTTTGGGGCTGTCGCTGGGCAACACGGACTTTCAGCTCCCTCCAAAGATTTTCTATGGGGTTGAGATCTGGAGACTGGCTAGGCCACTCCAGGACCTTGAAATGCTTCTTACGAAGCCACTCCTTCATTGCCCGGGCGGTGTGTTTGGGATCATTGTCATGCTGAAAGACCCAGCCACGTTTCATCTTCAATGCCCTTGCTGATGGAAGGAGGTTTTCACTCAAAATCTCACGATACATGGCCCCATTCATTCTTTCCTTTACACGGATCAGTCGTCCTGGTCCCTTTGCAGAAAAACAGCCCCAAAGCATGATGTTTCCACCCCCATGCTTCACAGTAGGTATGGTGTTCTTTGGATGCAACTCAGCATTCTTTCTCCTCCAAACACGACAAGTTGAGTTTTTACCAAAAAGTTCTATTTTGGTTTCATCTGACCATATGACATTCTCCCAATCCTCTTCTGGATCATCCAAATGCTCTCTAGCAAACTTCAGACGGGCCTGGACATGTACTGGCTTAAGCAGGGGGACACGTCTGGCACTGCAGGATTTGAGTCCCTGGCGGCGTAGTGTGTTACTGATGGTAGCCTTTGTTACTTTGGTCCCAGCTCTCTGCAGGTCATTCACTAGGTCCCCCTGTGTGGTTCTGGGATTTTTGCTCACCATTCTTGTGATCATTTTGACCCCACGGGGTGAGATCTTGCGTGGAGCCCCAGATCGAGGGAGATTATCAGTGGTCTTGTATGTCTTCCATTTTCTAATAATTGCTCCCACAGTTGATTTCTTCACACCAAGCTGCTTACCTATTGCAGATTCAGTCTTCCCAGCCTGGTGCAGGTCTACAATTTTGTTTCTGGTGTCCTTTGACAGCTTTTTGGTCTTGGCCATAGTGGAGTTTGGAGTGTGACTGTTTGAGGTTGTGGACAGGTGTCTTTTATACCGATACCGAGTTCAAACAGGTGCCATTAATACAGGTAACGAGTGGAGGACAGAGGAGCCTCTTAAAGAAGTTACAGGTCTGTGAGAGCCAGAAATCTTGCTTGTTTGTCGGTGACCAAATACTTATTTTACCGAGGAATTTACCAATTAATTCATTAAAAATCCTACAATGTGATTTCCTGGATTCTTTCCCCCCATTCTGTCTCTCATAGTTGAAGTGTACCTATTATGAAAATTACAGGCCTCTCTCATCTTTTTAAGTGGGAGAACTTGCACAATTGGTGGCTGACTAAATACTTTTTTGCCCCACTGTGTGTGTGTGTGTGTGTGTGTGTATATATATATATATATATATATATATATATATATATATATATATATATATATATAACACAAACACATTAGGTATTTGCTTTGTCTTTAAAGGGGAACTGAAGTCATTTTTAAACTTGCTTTATTTCTTAACATGTTATTCAATTACATTTTCTGTTTTATTAAACTTACATCGTGACTCGTATTGGCATATTATATTACATTTATCAGCCTTTTCGGTTTTTAGCCATGCTGAATGTAGTTCATACCGCGAGTTGGCCTAGTGGTTAGTGTGTCTGCCTCTCGATCGGGAGATTGTGAGTTCTACTCACGGTCGGGTCATACCAAAGACCATCATAAAAATGGTACCTACTGCTGTCTGGCAAGGCACGCTGCAATACAGATGCGAGTGGGGAGTCAAACTCTCGCGGTTACCAGAGGACTAGCCTCCCACTGTAACCCTAGCTATGTGAGAGGCCGAGGGCTATGGAAACAGAGATCGGCGCCGCCCTATGCGCCACATGGCATGGGAAGGACTTTGATTTGATTTGAATGTAGTTTGTATGGTCCACGGCAGGCGTTGCTTATCCGCGCGATCTTCATGAGATTTGTACGAGACTTCAAACGTGAAGTGTCAGTGCCGCTATTTTGAAAACTGTTTACACAGCGGCCAGATCACCATATCATTCCAATTTAGATTAATTTCGAGATTTGCCAGCTTCATCAGTGATGAAGTGTCAGTTCTGCGCTTTGTGGCGCATGCATGTGAAGGCGTGCCTTGAGCTGCACGCGCACCGTGAACAAGGCGCACCTGAGCTCAATTAAGGTACAATGTGTTTGCCTATTTAAGGACTGTGCTGATACGTTTGCATCGCGAAGTATAACAATACGCATGACTGAGCCTTTCTACCCGTTGTCTTGATTTCCTGTTTCACAATCCTTGTGCCCGTTTCTCGTTCTTGTCCTCGCTTAGCCTTTGATGTACTGTTTGCGCCTCGACTGACCCTTTTGCCTGTATTTTTGCTTTTGATCTAGCCTACCATTTTGGGTTGTTTGCCTGTGTATATATTGTCTCACTGTATATACAGTGATGCTTGAAAGTTTGTGGAGCCTTTAGTTTTTTCTATATTTCTGCATAACTATGACCTAAAACATCATCAGATTTTCACACAAGTCCTAAAAGTAGATAAAGAGAACCCAGTTAAACAAATGAGACAAAAATATTACACTTGGTCATTTATTTATTGAGGAAAATGAGCCAATATTACATATCAGTGAGTGGCAAAAGTATGTGAACCTCTAGGATTAGCAGTTAATTTGAAGGTGAAATTAGAGTCAGGTGTTTTCAATCAATGGGATGACAATCAGGTGTGAGTGGGCACCCTGTTTTATTTAAAGAACAGGGATCTATCAAAGTCTGATCTTCACAACACGTTTGTGGAAGTGTATCATGGCACTGTAGGCTTTATAGCTGATACCTAGTTATTGTTGCTGTGTATGGAGCTGTGGACAAATTAAGTTGGAGATGTGTCCATTTTCTGTCCAAAATATTTGGATATACGTCCCAGCCTCTTTGAGAAAACATGGTTGGAATCAGATTATGAGCAGGTTACCTCATGACCTCATTACCTTTGTTCCAGACTCAGGGTCAGGAGAGAGCAAATGGGAAAATCTTTCCAAATTGGTGGCCAGGGAAAATCTCATCTCATCATCTCTAGCTGCTTTATCCTGTTCCACAGGGTCGCAGGCAAGCTGGAGCCTATCCCAGCTGACTACAGGCGAAAGGCGGGGTACACCCTGGACAAGTCGCCACGTCATCACAGGGCTGACACATAGACACAGACAACCATTCACACTCACGGTCAATTTAGAGTCGCCAGTTAACCTAACCTGCATGTCTTTGGACTGTGGGGGAAACCGGAGCACCCAGAGGAAACCCACGCGGCCACGGGGAGAACATGCAAACTCCGCACAGAAAGGCCCTCGCCAGCCACGGGGCTTGAACCCAGACCTTCTTGCTGTGAGGTGACAGTGCTAACCACTACACCACCGTGTCGCTCGCCAGGGAAAATCCTTCCAAGATATTAACATAGTTTTGATGTATAGTTCTGAAACCTACCTGAGCCAACCACACATAATTTTCAATAAAGCTAGCAATGTTCCAGAAGTAGATTGGAGACAAAGTTTGTTGGGTTATAAACTCACTGGCCAGATTCAATAAAATATAGCAAGGATAGTGAATTAACATGTTTTCTTTGTCCTAAAAAATATTAAGCTTTAATTAAATGGGTCACAACAACATAGTGGCACATCAAGCAGTGTTAACAGCTCATAGCTCCAGGGTCCATAGTTTGATGCTGAGCTTGGGGTACATTTGATTCCCCCGTGTTCATGTGGGTTTCCTCCCACTTCCCAAAACTTGCTGGTAAATGGGTTGATTATATCTCAATTGTCCCTAGCTATAAATGAGTTTAGCATCATGCCCTGTGATGGGCTGGCATCATATGTAAGGAGCGTTTCAGCCTTACACCCAGTGTTTTTAAGATCGGCTCTGGATTGACCTTGACCCTGACAGTGATAAAGCGGTTACTGAAGATTGGTTCATAAATGGATGAATTAAATAGCTAATATCTTCTGATGTATCGATTATGATTAAAAGCTAGGAGGGGTCATTGAACATCACTTTAAGGTTCTATGCCATATTAGAATGTATGGGAAGTATGATAAAATGTTTTATTCACATATTGCAACCACATCAAATGACATATTCGAGTCTATGGTCAACCATTATACAGCATTCAACACACAACCTATGAGAACTTTAACTGAACCACTGATCTGCCCTTAGTAGTGAACGATCCCTGATGCTTGAGTGAGGGCAGTTGTGAATCTCTAAAGCCTTGATGCCGGTCTGCTCTACTAACTGCTCCTTATCCAGAAGACAGGAGTATAAATAGGAGTTCCAAAAATAAGCCTCAGCTCTCCCAGTTAGCTCTCGGGAGATGGCCGGGTGGATGGCCAAGTTCCCAACAAACCAGGCACTGAAACATCTCCACATGGAAGACCTAGCTCTGGAAAAGGACACAGGACATAATCTATGAAGAGTCACAAGAACATGAGTGGCTGGCTTGTGGCATATATAAAACAAAGTTGCACAAAGCTATGAAGGTTATCTTCGAGTGGTGAATCTATTCACGAGTAAGCTAAGACAAACTTCATATCTTTGCACCAACATGTAATGTTCTTTATATTACATGGACACATCCAAAAAAAAATACACAAGTTAATCAAAAGAATTTTAATTTTGAACTGGTCACCATTTTGACAACGCTCATCTAGTTATCAGGAAAAACACTGGGAGTGACATCATCGAAGTGAAATATTGGGAAATATTATACATACGGGCCACTTTTTCCATGGAATAAAAACATGTATTCTATTCCCTTCTAGAGGGTTTATTGATGGCATGCAATATTGTTATCATATCGCTTATCCTCCTTGTATTACGCCACTCTCCCCAATGGAGAATGAGCATGTAATATTGTCATACTGTAATACTGCATGTTGTCAAGACAACACAACATCACACATCAGAGCTCATGCGAAGATTCAATGACAAAACTTTCCTGTTGCGCATGCACACAATCATTTCTTTGTTGGTCGGGAAAGAAAGAAGACGAGGCTAATTCAGTGCTCGGTTTAAGCACTAAATAAATAAACTGAAAACTGAAACTAAAGACGTGCTGAACACCCAAAAGGCTACCAAAACTTCATTATATATTCTTCATGCATATTTACAAGAGAAAAACATACCAATGGACATCGAAAAACTGGAAAAGAGACACATTGGAGATGTAAAACTTCCATGTTAGCGAGTGACTGTGACAGTTTGTAAAGAAACAGGGCCGTGAGGTTTGCTTTGTTAAAAGCGGAAGATTTTGAAAGAATTTTGACTGCCACTGTGTGTATGTCAGGTACGAGGTAGGCAGCGGATGTATGTGCAGAAGTAAATTTAATAACAACAATGAAGATATATACATGAGTGAAAACAGACATGCAGGCAAACAGTTCAAATCGGCAGGCTAAATCCAAAACGTTAAATAAGCAAAGGGTCGGGCGAGGCGCAAACAGGATATCAGAGGCAGAGTGAAAATGAGAATGAGGAACAGGCACAGGAAATCAGAAACAGGAAACAAAGCTCAAGAATGCATACTGACATAGCATAATACTTTGCAGGGATACTGCATCTGAACAGTCCTTAAATAGGTGCACATCTAGCTCCTTAATTAAGTTCAGGTGCGCATCGTTAATGGCGTATGTGCTGGAGTCCGCTCAACGCGCGTGCAGCCCGGGGCACGCCTTCAGGTGCATGTGCCACAGCACGCAGGACTGACAGTGTAGTTGTCAATGTTGATTTTAAAAGTAACTAAGTAAATTATTCAGGGAAAACAACAACAATAATAATATTATTCAGCTTGACTGTGCTAGAATTGGCCTGCACTAACACTTAACCAGCTAGAAGGTGCAGTAACTGCATCGACTCACGTGTAAGCTCGCATTGGCCTTCGCTAACGCTACTGCGGAATGCTACACCGGCTAGAAGGCAATGGACTGCCGCAATAACAGCACCGAGTTGCAGGTAAGCTCACGAGAATGCTGATATGAAGAGAGTGTGTCTCGTCTCATCTCATTATCTCTAGCCGCTTTATCCTGTTCTACAGGGTCGCAGGCAAGCTGGAGCCTATCCCAGCTGACTATGGGCGAAAGGCGGGGTACACCCTGGACAAGTCGCCAGGTCATCACAGGGCTGACACATAGACACAGACAACCATTCACACTCACATTCACACCTACGGTCAATTTAGAGTCACCAGTTAACCTAACCTGCATGTCTTTGGACTGTGGGGGAAACTGGAGCACCCGGAGGAAACCCACGCGGACACGGGGAGAACATGCAAACTCCACACAGAAAGGCCCTCACCGGCCACGGGGCTCGAACCCAGGACCTTCTTGCTGTGAGGCGACAGCGCTAACCACTACACCACCGTGCCGCCAAGAGAGTGTGTATGTATAATAATGATAATGGCTGGCTTTTTTTGTAGTATATCAGATATATTCCATTCAGCTAGCATGATATTGAACTTGTCTTTGACTCGTTCAGTATCATGCTAACTGAATGGAATATATCTGATATACCACTCAATGCCAGCCAATAATATTTAAATATGTCATTCAGATTCGTGATGCATTTCGGATGAAAAATGTGAGTTTTTCAACACGAGAAGATAAACATCATATCTTCAAGTCAGTGTGTGATTTTCTTTTTATTATATAGAGACACAGTCACAAACAAAAAGTACCCAAATTTCTCAAAGCAATTCATCGATTTCCTCATGAGTAACATATAGAGATTTATGTCATGGTTTTAGTTCTCGATTCCCCGGATGTAGCTTGTATGAAAAATACAAGTGGCGTATTTTCCATAAAACACTCGTGTCCACACACACACACACACTACACCCTCTTCCCTTAATCAAGGAGCCCTTGGATAGAATTAGACTCCATGACTTTAGAAGAGTGTTTGTAACACTTAAATAGTTCAGGGGAAACAAAGGAATGTGAGAGAGGCTTGTGACAACTCAAGGTACATTTTATTTCACTTGCTTCCACCTTTCAGCTATTTTATTTTACTCTAAGGACAAACACATGCACATACACAGTGCTGGCTGTTCAGCGGTCTCTCTGGTTACTGGCTTCTCTCTGAAAGAACATAAGAAACACATAAATAAATTGCTGGTAATCAGACGGCGGCACATTGGGACTTTTTCAAATAGGTTAATGATGTATGTAACCGTATGGTGGTGTAGTGGTTAGCACTGTTGCCTCACAGCAAGAAGGTTCTGGGTTCGAGCCCATTGGCCGAAGGGGGCCTTTCTGTGTGGAGTTTGCATGTTCTCCCCGTGTCTGTTTGGGTTTCCTCCGGGTGCTCCGGTTTCCCCCACAGTCCAAAGACATGCAGGTTAGGCTAATTGGTGGCTCTAAATTGACCGTAGGTGTGAATGTGAGTGTGAATGGTTGTTTGTCTCTATGTGTCAGCCCTGTGATGACCTGGTGACTTGTCCAGGGTGTACCCTGCCTCTCGCCCATAGTCAGCTGGGATAGGCTCCAGCTTGCCCGCAACCCTGCACAGGATAAGCGGTTATGGATAATGGATGGATGTTTATCATGAAATAAATAAAATTCATGAGGTAAAACATCAAATAATGTGCTGTTGTATTGTTTTGAGTGCAATACAGGTCAAAGATTATTTCTGAATCATTGTTTTCAGCTCTAATTTCAACATACTGTCCCAATTTTTTCTGATTTGGGGTTGTAACTCTACATACAGAGATTGATATTTACATTTTGTACTTTAATGGGAACAGGGCAGCACGGTGGTGTAGTGGTTAGCGCTGTCGCCTCACAGCAAGAAGGTCCGGGTTCGAGCCCCGTGGCCGGCGAGGCCTTTCTGTGCAGAGTTTACATGTTCTCCCCGTGTCCGCGTGGGTTTCCTCTGGGTGCTCCGGTTTCCCCCACAGTCCAAAGACATGCAAGTTAGGTTAACTGGTGACTCTAAATTGACCTTAGGTGTGAATGTGAGTGTGAATGGTTGTCTGTGTCTATGTGTCAGCCCTGTGATGACCTGGCGACTTGTCCAGGGTGTACCCCGCCTTTTGCCCATAGTCAGCTGGGATAGGCTCCAGCTGGCCTGCGACCCTGTAGAACAGGATAAAGCGGCTACAGATAATGAGATGAGACTTTAATGGGAACATTACAAAGTATTTGTTCATTACTGTTTGGGTCTTGGGTGGTCTCAAAAAATATTTTGAGTCTTCGTAGGCCAAGATTGAGACAAGACCAGGTAAAGTTTCACCTGAATTTATGACAAGACTGAGACTGATTTGTGGTCTCAAGTGCTACACCAATTTAAATTACTATGGACAGTTCATGGGCGGCACGGTGGTGTAGTGGTTAGCACTGTCGCCTCACAGCAAGAAGGTCCGGGTTCGAGCCCCGTGGCCGGCGAGGGCCTTTCTGTGTGGAGTTTGCATGTTCTCCCCGTGTCCGCGTGGGTTTCCTCCGGGTGCTCCGGTTTCCCCCACAGTCCAAAGACATGCAGGTTAGGTTAACTGGTGACTCTAAAATTGACCGTAGGTGTGAATGTGAGTGTGAATGGTTGTCTGTGTCTATGTGTCAGCCCTGTGATGACCTGGCGACTTGTCCAGGGTGTACCCCGCCTTTCGCCCGTAGTCAGCTGGGATAGGCTCCAGCTTGCCTGCGACCCTGTAGAAGGATAAAGCGGCTAGAGATAATGAGATGAGATGAGATGGACAGTTCATCGAAAAACTTTATAGCACTTTGAGCGTTAAGAAAATGTGCATAAATGCGCAAAATCCCATACATCTGTTATCAATTCCCAGTGATAAGGATTGATTCAGCCACATACTGTATCCATTGCTAAATCTAAATTGTGTGCGTGCATGCTTGTGTGTGTAATATTTTTTGGTCACTGAAGTTAGTCTGAGTTAAAGTTTATTTGAAGGCCTTGGAATATTTAGTCACTGCAAAACATAGTTCAAGTCCCATATGGATATGATAAGATTTGCTTTCCGTGTGTGTGCATTCATGTTATCTCTGGATAAGCAGAAACAGAAGCAGCACAGCCGACTGAGAATAGAATTAGTGTGAAAACCTCTCTTGCTGTCTTTTTCTGACTCTTTGGTTCTGTCATACTCTCATCCCATTACACAATGACAAGGACCATGTGATCAACCTAAAAAGAAACAGAGAGGGAGGGAGAGAGAGAGAGAGATGTTATTATACTGTAGATATACAGCACTTGACTATTTCACATCACAATAATCTAATCTTATTGAATTTTAAATTTGCACTGCTTACAAGCTTTTTAGGATAAAGTATAAATCATATGGTACTTGTGTCTAGGATGTACTGCGACTGAATTCATACACGCTATTTTCTACAACCTATTCATATACATTTATATCAACTATACATGCATCACAGTATGAGGGTGTTAAGCTTATGAATCTCTCACTCCTGAAACCCTCAATCTTTCTTTCTGTCTTTCTTTCACCGGCTGTCCAGCCAGCAGGACCAGATGAGCACGGATAATTACCAACTGGCTGTGTGGGGCAAAGGACACCTTCAGTGTGTGTGTGTGTGTGTGTGTGTAAACAATGAATTTGGCCTGGGTGACACATGCCTTTTAGCTTCCAGAAACAGCTTAAAACCATCTTTGTTTTTATTGATCGTTAGGTCATGGCTCATTTCTAAGTATATGTCTATCGTTGCTGCATAATCTATATTGTATTTGCCTGCCCATGCTCTGTTGTTTAGTCATTATTATTGAGCCAGATCCTAACGTAGTGGTCTTTTTTTGGCCTGAGTACATCAGCAAATGTATATGTCCTTACAAAAAAGAAGTTTATTCAAGTGTGCTTCTAGTATACTTCTTTTAAACTAAAAAATGAGAGTATGCTTTCAGCTTACTTTTTATTTACTTATCAGAAATCTACTTAGTTATACATAAGTATACTTGGCCTATAATGAAAAAAATATATAGAAAAGTCTAGGTATCTTAAGTTTATACTTTTGATCAAGATATACTCATCTCATCTCATTATCTCTAGCCGCTTTATCCTGTTCTACAGGGTCGCAGGCAAGCTGGAGCCTATCCCAGCTGACTACGGGCGAAAGGCGGGGTACACCCTGGACAAGTCGCCAGGTCATCACAGGGCTGACACATAGACACAGACAACCATTCACACTCACATTCACACCTACGGTCAATTTAGAGCCACCAGTTAACTTAACCTGCATGTCTTTGGACTGTGGGGGAAACCGGAGCACCCGGAGGAAACCCACGCGGACACGGGGAGAACATGCAAACTCCACACAGAAAGGCCCTCGCCGGCCACGGGGCTCGAACCCGGACCTTCTTGCTGTGAGGCAACAGCGCTAACCACTACACCACCGTGCCGCCCCCAAGATATACTTAGAAGTGTAATAAATTATTAAAATATTTGTGCCTTATGTTTAAGTGTACTTGCCCTGTAGTTGTGCTTATCCTTTTGATAGTAGCCTATAAAATACTTCTTTTTCACACATATTGGCTTTTTTGTGATATATGGCAGCATGCTTTAAATCCCATCTTTTAAACCTGCATGTACCATAAGTTTGTGGTCAGCTCAAAACACTTAAGTTGTCTACTGGTAGTGCACATGAGGTAAGGGTTAGGGCTAGAAAACTAATAGTTATTATTTATTAGTTTTTTATTAGAAGGGTAATTGCAGTATACTTCAAAACCAAAACGTGGACTAGATGTATATAATCAGTAACTAAGAGTATATTTCCAGTATGCTATAAAGTATACTTTTATAAACTAAAACATGGACTAGAAATGTGTAACGAGTAAACCAATAGTATATTTCCAGTATAATACAAAGTATACTTTAGTAAACTAAAACGTGGACTAGAAGTATAAAACAAAAAAACTATTAGTATATAAGTTTACTTGTGGTATACTTGCAGTACAAAATAAAAAAAAAAATACTAGTTGCATACTCAAAGTTTACTTCTCTTAGACTTAAAGTATACTTTTTATAAATAAAAAACGGGCCAGTTTAGTCCAAAGAAGTATTAGATTAGTTTACTTACAGTATACTTGTAAGTACATTGATATCAGTATACTTGGTACGCAAAAGTATACTGAAGGAAATATACTTTACTTAAGTATTTCATCTCATCTCATTATCTCTAGCCGCTTTATCCTGTTCTACAGGGTCGCAGGCAAGCTAGAGCCTATCCCAGCTGACTACCGGCGAAAGGCGAGGTACACCGTGGACAAGTCGCCAGGTCATCACAGGGCTGACACATCGACACAGACAACCATTCACACCTACGGTCAATATAGAGTCACCGGTTAACCTAACCTGCATGTCTTTGGACTGTGGGGGAAACCGGAGCACCCAGAGGAAACCCACGCGGACACGAGAAGAACATGCAAACTCCGCACAGAAAGGCCCTCGCCGGCCACGGGGCTTGAACCTGGACCTTCTTGCTGTGAGGCGACAGCACTAACCACGACACCACCGTGCCACCCTTTACTTAAGTATACTTAATAAAATGAACTTGAAGTATACTTCTTTTTGATAAGGGTGAACCTGTCCTTATGTGAGGTTTTGAAACAGTGTTTTTGATATAGGTTGTTAAACATCATGTAACCCCAATACCTTGAAATAGTTGCCGGATGGATCATGAATCATTCCCTTGTGGCAGGAAATTTCTGGAAACAGTCACATTCCATGGTCTGTGTATGTCTTTGGCCCTTCCACTCCCATTTCTAAAATGACATTCTGCTTGATCTGGATGTTAGTTGTGTGAATAGCAAACCTCCGTGAACCAATGGGTTCCTAACAAGCCTCCTAATCTCTAAGGCAACAGAAGCCTTTCCATAGAAATATACTGACACCATCAAATGCTTGATGGTGAATCATAAACTGTTTCCTGACAGTGAATCACAGCTTACACCACCAAAAAAGACCAAAGAGAAAACAGGAAGAATATATGGCTCCTTGATAAATCTAGACGTGGGAAAGAAGACTCTACTCATACAGTATTTCTCTTTCTACAGGCAATAGCATATTTCAACTGTGACATATTTACATGAAGCTCAATCAAATATAATTCTTTCTAAATCAGTACTAATACAGTCTATCAAGCCATGATTGTCAATTCATTATCCATAACCGCTTATCCTACGCAGGGTCGCGGGCAAGCTGGAGTCTATCCCAGCTGACTATGGGTGAGAGGCGGGGTACACCCTGGACAAGTCGCCAGGTCATCACAGGGCTTACACACAGAGACAAACAACCATTCACACTCACATTCACACCTATGGTCAATTTAAAGCCACCAATTAACCTAACCTGCATGTCTTTGGACTGTGGGGGAAATCAGAGCACCCGGAGGAAACCCACACGGACACGGGGAGAACATGCAAACTCCACACAGAAAGGTCCCTATCAGCCACTGGGCTTGAACCCAGACCCTTCTTGCTGTGAGGCAACAGTGCTAACCACTACACCACCGTGCTGCCCCAAACACATGAAATTGTTTTTTTTTTAATATTGTTGTTCTAAAAAGAATTCTACAGTCAGAACCAAAAATCTCAGTTTCTAGATGACCTGCATTTCTGAAAAGTTCATTCCTACTCTGATTTAGAACAGTGTTGCAGAAGAATTTCCCAAAATGTTGATTGTTGGATTTACATAAGATGTGTCATGTATGCACCAGAATTCCATCTGAACTCCACTTCCAAGAACACACATCAGCCTACAAATATGGCCACCAAGGACTACAACACCCACCCACACACAGCTCAAATTGTCATGTTCACACTTACTGGACTTTAAACCATACACACCTTTTCCTTGTTTCACACAATCACAGCTCACAGTGTGTAAGGACTCTCTCCACACACTCACTTTTGTGAAGTAACGCTCAGTGTCTAGTTACCTGAACTTACTGAGCTTTTATTGTTCTCCTGATATCACAGTTTTGATCTGGTTCTGTATATCATTTATCTGCTCTTTGTCTTTGACCTCTGAATGCTGTTAGAAGGCAGGCACCTACAGATGTATGCACAGAGGAGAACAGATTGCAGAATGTCAATAAAGCCAAGCCGAGGGACTGGAATCAGTGTTGGTAAACTAGCGAGGGTCAGGCAATCAGCGAACAATGTAACATAGGGAAGACAAAGAGCGAAACCATGGAGGAAATAACAAAGGGTCAGAAATATAAGAGGCAGTCAGAAAAGCTACAAGGCTTAGTATGAACTGAACCAGCAGGACAATACTTCACAACAGTGTGTTTGTTAGGGGAGCTTAAATAGAGGAACAGGTGAGTAAGTAAATGAGAGCCAGCTGAGATTCAGTAGGCTGGAGACAGAGGGCGCTGTGTGTTTTGGGAGCTGTAGTCCAGAGTGTTCATGTTTGTAGTTCGTTCTTTCTCAACGGGTTTACTGACAAATGCTGTGGACAAATCAACTGACCTGTGCCTGTTTTCAACTGAGTCTTTATCTCATGTTTTTGGAGACGTTTGCCAGTGTTTTTGTTAGACATCTCATCTGGACTTACATTCATCTGTAGCCTGGTTCTTGACAATTTTATACTGAAAAAAGACCATTTTTATACAACCCCGATTCCAAAAAAGTTGGGACAAAGTACAAATTGTAAATAAAAACGGAATGCAATGATGTGGAAGTTTCAAAATTCCATATTTTATTCAGAATAGAACATAGATGACATATCAAATGTTTAAACTGAGAAAATGTATCATTTAAAGAGAAAAATGAGGTGATTTTAAATTTCATGACGACAACACGTCTCAAAAAAGTTGGGACAAGGCCATGTTTACCACTGTGAGACATCCTCTTTTCTCTTTACAACAGTCTGTAAACGTCTGGGGACTGAGGAAACAAGTTGCTCAAGTTTAGGGATAGGAATGTTAACCCATTCTTGTCTAATGTATGATTCTAGTTGCTCAACTGTCTTAGGTCTGTTTTGTCGTATCTTCCGTTTTATGATGCGCCAAATGTTTTCTATGGGTGAAAGATCTGGACTGCATGCTGGCCAGTTCAGTACCCGGACCCTTCTTCTATGCAGCCATGATGCTGTAATTGATGCAGTATGTGGTTTGGCATTGTCATGTTGGAAAATGCAAGGTCTTCCCTGAAAGAGACGTCGTCTGGATGGGAGCATATGTTGCTCTAGAACCTGGATATACCTTTCAGCATTGATGGTGTCTTTCCAGATGTGTAAGCTGCCCATGCCACACGTACTAATGCAACCCCATACCATCAGAAATGCAGGCTTCTGAACTGAGCGCTGATAACAACTTGGGTCGTCCTTCTCCTCTTTAGTCCAAATGACACGGCATCCCTGATTTCCATAAAGAACTTCAAGTTTTGATTCGTCTGACCACAGAACAGTTTTCCACTTTGCCACAGTCCATTTTAAATGAGCCTTGGCCCAGAGAAGACGTCTGCGCTTCTGGATCATGTTTAGATATGGCTTCTTCTTTGAACTATAGAGTTTTAGCTGGCAACGGCGGATGGCACAGTGAAATGTGTTCACAGAAAATGTTCTCTGGAAATATTCCTGAGCCCATTTTGTGATTTCCAATACAGAAGCATGCCTGTATGTGATGCAGTGCCGTCTAAGGGCCCGAAGATCATGGGCACCCAGTATGGTTTTCCGGCCTTGACCCTTACGCACAGAGATTCTTCCAGATTCTCTGAATCTTTCGATGATATTATGCACTGTGGATGATGACATGTTCAAACTCTTTGCAATTTTACACTGTCAAACTCCTTTCTGATATTGCTCCACTATTTGTCGGCGCAGAATTAGGGGGATCGGTGATCCTCTTCCCATCTTTACTTCTGAGAGCCGCTGCCACTCCAAGATGCTCTTTTTATACCCAGTCATGTTAATGACCTATTGCCAATTGACCTAATGAGTTGCAATTTGGTCCTCCAGCTGTTCCTTTTTTGTACCTTTAACTTTTCCAGCCTCTTATTGCCCCTGTCCCAACTTTTTTTAGATGTGTTGCAGTCATGAAATTTCAAATGAGCCAATATTTGGCATGAAATTTCAAAATGTCTCACTTTCGACATTTGATATGTTGTCTATGTTCTATTGTGAATACAATATCAGTTTCTGAGATTTGTAAATTATTGCATTCCATTTTTATTTACAATTTGTACTTTGTCCCAACTTTTTTGGAATTGGGGTTGCATAACTGTTTTAATATAAAATTAAAGAAATAATTTTGCAACCAATTGTTTTGTAAAAGTCTTTAATTTCAGTATGTATTCACAGTGTAAGAAAATTAAACATTATCTAAATAGTTGGGGCGGCACGGTGGTGCAGTGGTTAGCACTGTCACTTCACAGCAAGATGGTTCTGGGTTTGAGCCCAGCGACTGATGGGAGCCTTTCTGTGTGGCGTTTGAATGTTTTCCCTGTGTCTGTGTGGGTGCTCTGGTTTTCCCCAAAGACATACAGTTATGTTAATTAGCTACTCTAAATCGCCTGTGTGTGTGTGAATGGTTGTTTGTCTGGGAAGCTGCAACAAGCCTAGCAAGCTGGTGGTAGATGAAGTGTCCTAGAAGTGTCTCAAGGTTGATGCAGGTAGCCTCGTAAGAGGCTGGCAACTCACAGGCCAAACACCCTACAGGGCACTGATGATAGATAGATCCAAATACTTGATTTGTGCTTTATGTACAACCCCGATTCCAAAAAAGTTGGGACAAAGTACAAATTGTAAATAAAAACGGAATGCAATAATTTACAAATCTCAAAAACTGATATTGTATTCACAATAGAACATAGACAACATATCAAATGTCGAAAGGGAGACATTTTGAAATTTCATGCCAAATATTGGCTCATTTGAAATTTCATGACAGCAACACATCTCAAAAAAGTTGGGACAGGGGCAATAAGAGGCTGGAAAAGTTAAAGGTACAAAAAAGGAACAGCTGGAGGACCAAATTACAACTCATTAGGTCAATTGGCAATAGGTCATTAACATGACTGGGCATAAAAAGAGCATCTTGGAGTGGCAGCGGCTCTCAGAAGTAAAGATGGGAAGAGGATCATCAATCCCCCTAATTCTGCACCGACAAATAGTGGAGCAATATCAGAAAGGAGTTTAACAGTGTAAAATTGCAAAGAGTTTGAACATATCATCATCTACAGTGCATAATATCATCAAAAGATTCAGAGAATCCAGAAGAATCTCTGTGCGTAAGGGTCAAGGCCGGAAAACCATACTGGGTGCCCGTGATCTTCGGACCCTTAGACGGCACTGCATCACATACAGGCATGCTTCTGTATTGGAAATCACAAAATGGGCTCAGGAATATTTCCAGAGAACATTACCTGTGAACACAATTCACCGTGCTATCCGCCGTTGCCAGCTAAAACTCTATAGTTCAAAGAAGAAGCCGTATCTAAACACGATCCAGAAGCGCAGACATCTTCTCTGGGCCAAGGCTCATTTAAAATGGACTGTGGCAAAGTGGAAAACTGTTTTGTGGTCAGACGAATCAAAATTTGAAGTTCTTTATGGAAATCAGGGACACCGTGTCATTCGGACTAAAGAGGAGAAGGACAACCCAAGTTGTTATCAGCGCTCAGTTCAGAAGCCTGCATCTCTGATGGTATGGGGTTGCATTAGTGCATGTGGCATGGGCAGCTTACACATCTGGAAAGACATCATCAATGCTGAAAGGTATATCCAGGTTCTAGAGCAACATATGCTCCCATCCAGACGACGTCTCTCAGGGAAGACCTTGCATTTTCCAACATGACAATGCCAAACCACATACTGCATCAATTACAGCATCATGGCTGCGTAGAAGAAAGGTCCGGGTACTGAACTGGCCAGCCTGCAGTCCAGATCTTTCACCCATAGAAAACATTTGGCGCATCACAAAACGGAAGATATGACAAAAAAGACCTAAGACAGTTGAGCAACTAGAATCCTACATTAGACAAGAATGGGTTAACATTCCTATCCCTAAACTTGAGCAACTTGTCTCCTCAGTCCCCAGACGTTTACAGACTGTTGTAAAGAGAAAAGGGGATGTCTCACAGTGGTAAACATGGCCTTGTCCTAACTTTTTTGAGATGTGTTGTCGTCATGAAATTTAAAATCACCTAATTTTTCTCTTTAAATGATACATTTTCTCAGTTTAAACATTTGATATGTCATCTATGTTCTATTCTGAATAAAATATGGAATTTTGAAACTTCCACATCATTGCATTCCGTTTTTATTTACAATTTGTACTTTGTCCCAACTTTTTTGGAATCAGGGTTGTATGAAAAATTATACAATTAGTTAGACAAAGCCTTATGTGCATAAACAAATGTAAATGTAAGCTTCCAATACACCAAATCGACTAATGAAGACTGATTGTGATGTATTGTTTTAAAAAAACTACCCTATTCACTTGTAGGGTCTTACATTAATTGTACTTTTAATATTTTGCTATTTGATCACATTATAAGACTAAATAAAAGAAACGAAAAAGATCTAAATCACCATATTGCATGATCATAGTACATCGCATTGGTCACTGCAATTAACTTTTCATGTGAAAATGGATACATCTTCATATTACATTACACACAAATTATATAAATCTATATCATATGCACTGGTTATTTGAATAATGGCAAACCTAGCCAGGAGTCTGAGGGTTATATAGGAAGACTGCTCACATCAACTGATGGAGCATTCTGGATTTCAGCTGTGGTGACAGATTGTTCAGATTGGCCAGGGAAGGATTTGGCAGAGGCTCTTGACTCTATAGTTCACTGAGGGCCACGCTTGCCACATTCCTCCTAGGAGATTTTCAGGTTAAAGGAACAGTTTGTGCAAAATTATTAAGAAACAGTGAAAGCTAATAGCTCTGTTTTTGCTACCGCGTGGCAAGCAGCTTCCAGTCATTAGAAGTAATACTGTCATTTTTATTGATTTAATTTGACTATGTTCGAAGTGAACTTGGTATTAAATACACTGCATTTTTATCTGAATTAGTCTTTTTTTTGAGTTCTTAAATTAGTCAGTCATCAGTTTACTTCTGATATCTTTCACACTCTCTATAACAGACCCAGAGACAAGACTTACTGCAAAGAAAGCTTAAGAGTTCAAACCGATTAAGAAAACAGCCTGTTTTCTCATCCTACGTGTTAAACCTAAAACAACCTCACAGAATTTCTCCCAAAAAAATCACAATAATTTCACACCTTCCCCCTTCTCTGTCTCTCGCTTGCACTTACTCTTTTTTACTAGAACTTACTAGCCTGTTTGGAACTGATCCACAAAGTCAATTTTGGTAATTATTTGCAATTAACAGGCATTAGTTATGCCTCTGATTAGTCTTCGGATCACATACAGTACAAGTCCAGAGTTTGGACACACTTATTCATAGCAATTGACTGGTACTGTACATGTTTCTCTCATTTGCTTTCTAAATTTAATTGTTATAAAGGGGAAAAACTCACTTTTTTTGGTGCTTCTGCATATACATTTGGGTATCTGGATTGCGACAACCATCACTTGAAACTCACCCTTAGCAAAAAGTAGTATACTTACAGTTCATTTTATTAAGTATGCTTCAGTATAAGTATAGCAAGTATACTACAGACCATGTACTTTTAGTGTACTAGAAAGTATACAAATTTAATACTTTTTCGGACTAAATTGGAACATTTCAAGTTTATAAAAGTATACTTTAAAGTTCATTTTAAGTTTGCAAAAGTACACTTTAAAGTATACAACAAGTACACTCATCTATATACTATCAATGTACTTGGTATATCCCTCTCGTATGCTTAAAGTATACCACAAGTACACTTATCGATATACTGCCATTGTACTAGTTATATACTTCGAGTCCCTATTTTTAGTTTATTATTGTATACTTTAAGTATACTTTTATAAACGTTGGTTATTTCACTAGTTTACTTGTTATACTTTAAGTTTGCTTGGCATATTACTTGTAGCTTACTATTTATATACTGGAAATATACTCCTTAAAGTATTCTTAAAGTTTACTCATACTGTATGTACACAAGAGTGTGATGCATTTACAAAATCACAAGACAGAATGTTGAAAACAAGTTTGATACACTACCGTTCAAAAGTTTGGGGTCACTTTGAAATTTCCTTATTTTTGAAAGAAAAGCACTGTTCTTTTCAATGAAGATCACTTTAAACTCATCAGAAATCCACTCTATACATTGCTAATGTGGTAAATGACTATTCTAGCTGCAAATGTCTGGTTTTTGGTGCAATATCTACATAGGTGTATAGAGGCCCATTTCCAGCAACTCTCACTCCAGTGTTCTAATGGTACAATGTGTTTGCTCATTGCCTCAGAAGGCTAATGGATGATTAGAAAACCCTTGTACAATCATGTTAGCACAGCTGAAAACAGTTTAGCGCTTTAGAGAAGCTATAAAACTGACCTTCCTTTGAGCAGATTGAGTTTCTAGCATCACATTTGTGGGGTCGATTAAATGCTCAAAATGGCCAGAAAAATGTCTTGACTATATTTTCTATTCATTTTACAACTTATGGTGGTAAATAAAAGTGTGACTTTTCATGGAAAACACAAAATTGTCTGGGTGACCCCAAACTTTTGAACGGTAGTGTATAAGTTTTAGTATTAAAGTCAGGGCTGCCAACTTTTCGAAATTCCTTGGAGTGAGATTTTTTTTGGGGGGGGGGGGTTCGATGGCAAAATTTTTCCGCACACCATGCAGTAAGTGGGAATTTTGTATTCAGTTTGATATTCACTTGTCCCCCTGCATTCTGGTGTTTTGTTTATGGGTCGTCCAGCTGGAGATGGACAATGGGGGGTGTGTGTTGAGATTTTGGATTTAGTAGATGTTCCTGCATTCTGGTGGATTTTTGGAGTGGCCTGCTGTGCCATACCTACATTCTTACACACCCTGACTTGCCAGGCCTTCAGCTTGTGGCCAACAAAAGCACCAAGTTTTGGCTTAAAAGCTCCCACACTAGAAAACTACAGATGACTGCCAATGTTCCTGTAGCCCTATAGACCTGTGTTTCAGATTTAAAGGCAAGTTCATGTTTGAAAATATTTCATCAGCTAAGCCTAAACACCTTCTGAATTGAAACTAAATGTTAAGTTTTTAATAACTGTTGCAAAAATAAGATTGTCCCTCACTGACTATTCATTATGCATTTAAGGGCTTTCCCCACCACTGGGTTCAGCAGAAGATTGGCATGGGGAAAAATATCAACAGCAAAAGAACAAATAAAATGCTTAAACAGTAAGAAAAATGTGCATGTGCTACAAGAAACATTAAAATGATTAAGTTTGAACAGTATTGAAACACAAAAAGCTGAACCTTGGCCATACGTGGGAATGTGCACACAAAGTTGGGCTTAAAAATTTTGGTCATATTTAAATAAGCTATATTAATATATTTCTTATTAATTTATTTCTTATCTATGTTTCTTATTAGTAATAGAGCATTTGTCAGGGCCTGTTATCTGACAAATATTCTCTACCTGTCTTGCCCTCTTTGAAACCCTGTCTCCTCAGTATATTGTTCTGTCTTTTTTTTTAATTATTCACAAGTTCAAGTTCTTTGATATTACAGGTGACCATGCTTTATTTACTTTAACTGAGCAATTACATACATCATAAATAATTAAAAATAAAAACCCTGTAAATAAACAATAGGTATGGTGGCTAATGGCTCTTCTTGCATTTCTAATATTATCTCTTACTTGCTTTATTTTACAACATTTCCAGTATGGCTTCAAATAAAGTCATAAAGTATGATAACATACAGTAAACAAACTAAAAATGCGCCTTAACAAACGTGTGCTAAGGAGCAGGGCCGTGCAAAGACCTTTAGAGGGGCAGGGGCTCAACATTCAAAAAAGGGCACTTGGAACAAATTTTTCACACAAGTTAACTTTATTCAAAACTAAATTTCAATTGCAGCTGAACATTCTGTGTGTGTGTGTGTGTGTGTGTGTGTGTGTGTGTGTGTGTGTGTGTGTGTGTGTGTGTGAGATCCATCTAAATGCTGCAGTATTCTTCAAAGCAGCAGTCTTCGGTTTGCCATGTTCTTGAAAATGTCTATGACAACACTGTATTCAATATGGATATCTTTCTCAATTGCCAGCAGAAGAAGGTCTGACAGCCCAGAATATGTTGTGGACGTCGTCATTCAGCCTTAAGTTTTTGAAGCTGCTAGAATATGTTATTAACGCCGTCGTTCAAACTAAAGTTTCCGAATCTACCACGTTAATGAAATGGATGGAGCAAACGGTTTAAATATAGCCTAGGCGGCTTCATTAAATGATAAACAACCCTACGCATTTACTGTTGTGTTCTGAGCTGCACAATATTGCATGTTCAGATAAGAAATGAAAGGAGACTTTCAGTGTGACCTTACCATGCCGTTCCTCGCACTGTCTCCCACTGTCAACCGCCTGCATGCGCTTTCTGCACGGAGGCTCACTGAATGCATGACGTCACGGATTGATGCCCGCATTTACATAGAAAAGCGTTATTTTATAAATCTATAATTTAATCTATTATTGTCAAATTGTAGAGAATATTGATGTTGGAGCTAACTTATCTTTTTTTTTTTTTAATATTTGTAAAACAGTCCCTATGAAAAGGGCACTTTGGACAGCAAACAGAAAAGGGGCAGGGGCTAGAGCACCGGTTCATTGCACGTGGGTGCTAAGGAGGTGCTCTCCCATGCTGCTTGTTGGGGAAGATAGAGGCTGTGGCACGGCAGTAGGCCTATAATGATTTAGCATGCCTAGTACACAGCTCTCGATATGGCATTAAATATTCTCACAACATTTATAGGCTAAAACGATTAAGAAACTTTATATAAGTTCATAATTACGCCAGTAACACCACACATTGACGTGCATATGTACAAACCAGTCTGAGACACCCGTCTTCAACTCGGATACCTTCTTCTCTCTCCTATTCTTCTAAATTGACGGTAGGCAATTATCCAACTTCCGGCGAGTGCAGCATCATTAGATGCGCCACCTACCATAGGGGAGTGTGTACAGAAGGGAACACCTCTCTGCCTGTTTAGCCGTGCGTAAGGCATAATTGATCAATCGCAAGTGGTTGGCGCGACGCAATGGGTAGCCTAGATTAGATAGATAAACTAGATTTTTTTCTAGCATGAGAAATTGGAGGTATGGTGTGTGAGCGTGTGAAGACAATCAAATGCGTGTGTCTCACGCTCATTGCGTGAGAGTTGGCAGCCCAGTTAAAGTATAAGTCTTAGTATTAATGTACTTAGTCTTAGACTTTTGTTTATACTTTTCAGTATAAGCCAAGTATACTTCACTATACTATTCTTAAGTATATAAAATATAGTTTATAAAAAAATCAACTTCAAGTGTACTTCCTCAGTTTTAGTAAAAAATAAGTATACTCATAGTACACTTGAATAAACTTCTTTTTGCTAAGGGCAACCCAGGCAAGACAGAGGTAATCTACATTCCTGCTCCATCCTCTGGACATTGTCATCTCCATGGAGGACATCGATGACAAACTCTCCTCCTCAGCAAACATCGCTGCAGTGACCTGGACATGTAGATTCCTCCTCTACAATGTCCGAAGGATCTGCCCTTTTCTCCCCATCTACTCTACTTAGCTCCTGATCCAAGTGCTATGCAACTCTCTCCTTGCTGGCCTTCCAGGTCCTGCCATCAGACCCCTGCAGCTCATCCAGAACACTGCAGCTCGCCTGGTCTACAACCTCCCTGGTCCTTCCCATGTCACCCTCTGCTTGCTAACCTGCACTGGCTACCTATCACAGCTCGCATCAAATTTAAGACATTGGTGCTAGCTTACCAGACTCTCAAGTGGTTAGGTCCAGCATACCTCCAGAGTCTGATCCACCCCTGCACACCAGCCAGATCCCTTTGCTCTGCTGCTGCTGGTTGCCTGGCCCCTCCTCCTCTCCACTCCTGCCCAGCCTGCTCAAGACTGTTGTCTGTTCTGACTCCCTGTTGGTGGAATGACCTTCCCATTGAGGTCAAAACTGCCAACTCCCTGACCACCTTCAAGCGCAGACTGAAGACTCACCTCTTCAGGTTGCACCTCTCCCCTGCTTCCCTACCCACTGTGTAACTGGGTTTCAGTCTTGACCAACACAGGCTGTGTACTGTCTAGTCTGGGGTTAGCCGTTTGAGTTCTCTATTTAGTTGTACTTTATATGTTTGGTTTGTTTCCTTGGCTGTTTGAGTATTGGTATTTCAACAGAATACGACACTCGGTATTGCTGTCACATATACAGTTGGCACTAGAACTTTCTTGTCTAGAAGTTCAGCACTTCGTGTACCTGACTTTTGCACTCGTTGTATGTCGCTCTGGATAAGATCGTCTGCTAAATGCAATGTAATGTAATTTAATGTAATGTAATACTAACCCAAAAATTCTGAAATAAGACAAAACAGTCAGTTTCTCTTGGGCTGCCTACTTCAGAAAACTTCAACAAGCTGTTTAGGTTTGGCTCCTCTTTCTATGTCACAAGTGACCCTCATTAAAATGATACCACCTGCTCATCTGAGTATCTCCACTCATGGCTGAAAAATTGCCTTTGCTAATGAATATTCATGAGGAATGTGCTACCTGATTGGCCAGCAGAAGAGGGGGAACAGTGGCTCATTATCATTTAAAGGAAAAGGTACTCAAATCGGCCCTGGCTGTTTAGACAGGGTGAAAAGGGTACTGTGGTGCTTGTGGTATTTTGACTAGAGCATGTCATAGACATTTCATTAAGACCTCAGGGAACTGGATCAACTTGTAGAAATGGTATAATATGGCACTTTTAAACTTTGTGCACCAGCAAAACTGGGATAACAGTGAAACCCTGTATCTTGAAAGAATGCTGATTATTTACATCCTCACCAAGTGGCACAATAAATCTGTAGTATGATTTAATATGAGTGGCATGGTGGTGTAGTAGTTCGCACTGTTGCCTCACAGCAAGAAGGTTTGAGCCCAGCAGTCGATGGGGGCCTTTGCATGTTCTCCCCGTGTCTGCATGGGTTTCCTCCAGGTGCTCTGGTTTCCCCCACAGTCCAAAGACATCCAGGTTAGGCTAATTGGAGGCTCTAAATTGACTGTAGGTGTGAATGTGAGTGTGAATGGTTGTTTGTGTCTATGTGTCAGCCCTGTGATGACCTGACGTCTTGTCCAGGGTGTACCCCGCCTCTTGCCCACAGTCAGCTGGGATAGGCTCCAGCTTGCCTGCTACCCTGCACAGGATAAATGGTTATGGATAATGGATGGATTTAGTATGACAGAAGTACTAAAACACCAAATACCAATATTCATTCGTAGAATATTTTGGACACATGCTGCATACAAATCCATAATTATAATAATCAGTGTTGCCTTATCAGATGCAGAGCAAGTTTGTTCTTCAGAATCTTAAAAAGTGAATGAATACTTATTTTACAATGGTTTAAAAATTATGTACTGGCTATGTCCTATAACAAGAAGAATAGAGTACAGTTCTCTATCTATCTTGTTTTTTTAAACTCATTAAATTCCCAAACTATTGTACAACCTACCAATTTACCAGCTTCTTTCTAGACTATGTGCGGTACAGAACAGAAAAGTGCCAGATGGCATCTTTACCTGAGGACATAGAGTATATAGAGTGCGTTACGGAACAATAATATGGGAAATAATATAGAACAAGAAGCTGCTCAGCAAGACAGAATTTGGAAGTAGTTACATGACAAAATAAATTTATACAACTCCTGGCAACTTTTACTACAGCTCCACTGAAAATAGACTGAAACACATGTACAAGGATAATGATGGGTGAAATCAATGCCACATTCAGCACTTGGGATATTCACCGCAGCAGTACTGAGATAACAAATGAGTTTGGGAATGATTTGTTAATAAGGGTTTTAGAGGAGAAAAAACATTGATTCTATATATAACCCCCCCCCCCCCCCCCAAAAAAAAAACAAACTCAAAAGGCACTCTGAGAGCGCAGACCTTCACCAAGGCCAATGCTGTATCTTTCAATATTAATGAAAGTAATACTACATTTGTTGATCCGTCCTGTGACTCAAATCCACTCCAAAATTTAATGGGCTCTTCCTTGGCCCATGGTAAACCTTTCCACCAAGTTTCATGGACATAGGGTTTCTAGGTTTTGCGTAATCCTGCTCACAGTCAGACAAACAAACAGAAAGACAAACAAACTGCACTGAAAACATAACCTCCTTGGAAGAGGTAATGATTGGGTCTTTGCTCTGTACAGACTGAGGTCATTAATTGGTTAATTATTAATTAATTCAGGTGGCATGGTGGTACAGTGGTTAGCACCGTTGTTCTCCCTGTACCTGTGCGGGTTTCTTCTGGGTGCTCCAGTTTCCTTCCACAGTCTAAAGACATGTGGATTAGGTCTGGCTACTCTAAACTGCCCATAGGTGTGAAGGTGAGCTGTTAATCTTTGTGTTAGCCCTGTGATAGATTGGCGATCTGCCCAAGATGAGCCCTGCCTCTCACCTGAAATCAGCTGGGATTGGCTCCAGCTTCCCCTGCTACCCTGACAGATAAGCACTATAAATAATGGATGGAATTCATTCATTCATTCATTCATTCATTCATTCATTCATTAATCTTCAGTAACTGATCACAGTGGCTCCAGAGCATATTCCAGGAACACTGGGAATGAGGCAGGAATAGACTGTGGATGTGACACCATTTCATTGCAGAACACCATGCATACAGATTCACACACTCATTCACACCAAGTGACAATTTAACATAATCATTCCACTTACTGCCTTGTTTTTGTGATGCAGGAGAAAACCAGAAAACCCGAAGGAAACCCATATGGACATGGAAAGAACATGCCAAACTCCATACAAAGAATATCCTGAGATCAGGATTGAACTTGAAACTCTGGAGCTGTGAGGGGATAATGCTCCCCACTGCCTCACCATGCTTTTTTTTTTCCATTTACAGTCACTCAGTGTGACTGAGGATGCAAGTAACAACATTGCTAGGTCTGTGATTTTCCCAGTTTTCCAGTATTTATGTCTTACATTTTTCTTGGTGCCAAAATGATAAATTTAATACAGTGCGACTAACTGCAGTTTACAATAATAACTGACTTGATGCTATTGCAAAATAACAGTACAGGTCACTGGAGTCTTCTCATTAATTTACTATAAATTCTGCATTTTAATTTTTGGTGATCAATATTCCAAACAGGGCGGCATGGTGGTGTAGTGGTTAGCGCTGTCACCGCACAGCAAAAAGGTCCGGGTTCGAGCCCCGTGGCTGGCGAGGGCCTTTCTGTGCAGAGTTTGCATGTTCTCCCCGTGTCCGCGTGGGTTTCCTCCGGGTGCTCCGGTTTCCCCCACAGTCCAAAGACATGCAGGTTAGGTTAACTGGTGACTCTAAATTGACTGTAGGTGTGAGTGTGAATGGTTGTCTGTGTCTATGTGTCAGCCTTGTGATGACCTGGCGACTTGTCCAGGGTGTACCCCGCCTTTCGCCCGTAGTCAGCTGGGATAGGCTCCAGCTTGCCTGCGACCCTGTAGAACAGGATAAAGTGGCTAGAGATAATGAGATGAGATGAAAATTACAAAGTGGTAAAGGTTTACTGTTCCAACTTTTTTTTCCCAATGTATTGCAAGAAAACCATCAAATGTAAGAAAAGCTTTTTTTTTTTTTTGTGTGTGTGTGTGTGTGTGTGTGTGTGTGGCAGATATGGCCATGTCTATGACCATAAGCCAAGACATAGTCTTAGACCTAGAGCAAGATCAGGCCCTAAATCAGTATAAAAACGATGACCAAGGCCATATTTTTGTGTTCACGTTTCACATTTTGTCAGAGGTCTCAAGACCAAGACAGCAAGATCAAGACTCCGTATGTCTGGTAATAATCTGCTATCCCTTTCAGGTATATTTATTGTATGAAATCAAAGGCTGTAAATGATTATAGAGCTATCTATATGAGTCTTATATTTCATAAATCTTCTGCTTTATTTGCCATTATGTTTGGTCAATAACTTGTCCTCTAAATGGAAAAAAAAGTAAATGACTATTTGAGCTAAAGTCATATGAAATAAATTAAATGAAATCTATTTTAGGACCTGCCAAGATGGCTACTGCAGGTTTCTTTCTCCCTCATTGTGAGTGGGTCAGTGTCAGTATGATGTGATGGGGAGGAGAGCATGAGCCACCTGATGCAGTAAGTGATACAGTACTTTTTTTTATCCACAGCTTTTCATGAACAATTTTGAATAAGATGGATGCTTCTTTACTGTGCAAATACAAACTGGAACACAGGCCAGTCTGTCAGTGGACGTCAATACCAGCACAGCACAGCACACAGCACAAATCAATCAAAGCATTCACAAGCACAATGAGTGCTGTAAGTAATTCTGAAAATTTCTGCTTAGTAATTCTCCACAGCCAACATCAACAAGCATAACCCATATTGCATTAAAAAAAAACTCATTGTTTTCTCCTTTTCAGCCTACACACGTTTACATTTTTGCAAGTATGGACCTCTTTCACAGGATAAAGCGGCTAGAGATAATGAGATGAGATGAGATGGACCTCTTTTATTCCTTCTTTGATCTCCATATTCCCAAGCCAACCTTGCATCCATTTTGTGATGTGCTCCATGATTCCCTCACACACTAGATGCACGCATGATTGAGAGACTCTGATCTGTGGATATTAAAATTGTTCATGTGTGTGAGTATGTGTGGGCTGGCTCGCTGTTTAAGATGTGCCAGGTCATACATGCATGGGTAGGAGGAGATCTCTCTCTCTCTCTGTATTTAGACATACTGCGCAGGAGGAGTGGGATCCAGTGCACATCTGAAAAAAGACCTTTCTTATTTCTCCTTTACAACCATGTTAATAAATGTTTACACATTATTTCTTACTACAACCACTTTAACAAAAAACATGATCTGCAGAACTTGAAATAATTACATTTTTGTAATACAAATTATTTTTACTACATACATATATATATATATATATATATATATATATATATATATATATATATATATATATATATATATATATTAGAGAGAATGGGAATAGTTATGTAATGTAGTACATACATGCTGCCAATGCTTACATATAAGCTGCCAATGCCACCTGGTGGATCAAGTTTTGGAGGAAAAAGCTCTGGTTCTGATTGGATGGCATGGGATATGGACACATCTGGTACATTAGATGGGGTATTTGGAAGCAGTGAGGGAGGATAGTGCCAGGTAACAGAACACTCGGCTGGAGATTTGGACAGTAGTGCTAAAATGGGGGTGGAATGTTGTGGAATTCTAATGAACAGAGCTTACACTAGCCTTTGGTGATCCTAAACAAGGTTTGAATTGGGGGCAGAAAACGTGGGTTTAACAACAAAATCACTCCATCTGGCCACCGATGCTTGCAAAGCAACCAGTTTTCCCACTCCCACTTGCTGAAACTGAAATGATCACTAACAAAAAAAGCAGCTTTTAGAGACACCCATTTGCAGTTCAGCTTCCAGCATGGCCACATAAAGAGCAGCCATAAGTGAACTATAGCACAATGGAGAGAACCCGTGCTAAGCTCTTGGAGAATTGTGGCTGATGCTTTGCCCATTTCAGAAAGATCATAAATAATATTATGATTCCCTTTCCAGAGAGATAAAATCCATGCTGCTGTGACATTCTGCAATGGCTTCCACATATGTTTTAATGTAGATGGAACCTTGTTGCTGTCAAGTGGCCCCTGAAGAAAAGTTAGTATTTTGAAAACCTGACCGTAGGCTCAAACTGATAAGGTGCATATTATATGAGGAACGGCTCCCACCTAAGGATACACCACTTAGGGACTGAAGTCCTTAGTCCATGTGTTGTTCCAAGGGGCCAAACCCAAAAGCACAAGTGACTTGGCTGGGGGTACTAAATTTTTCTGTTCATTTGGGATAGCAGATCACAGTGAGGAAAGTGTCAGGGTGTCCTGACCACTAGCAAAAGTAACAATGAAGACTAAGGTGGTCCAGTTGCCGAATTCTGTGCAACATGCAGAATCTGCAGTAGAGGCAGAAAGGGGCAGTATGTAGTAAGTCTTCTTGTCCAAGCTTGCTGTCTCGCTCCATAATCAGCAAAAAGTACAAAGGTCCACCTGCATTTTGCCAAACTTTTCAGATTCCCAGGAATACTTCTGGTATGTTATTTGATCTTAGTAAGACAAATCATAAACAGGCCCACATGAGGAGTGTCCATGCAAGGTGAAGAAAGTCATCCAAGGTAATGCTGATGATTGATTGTATCTGACTGTCACGGTGTACGGACTTGCATGTGCCAATATCTGAAAACTGGCCACAATAACCTTATGGATCACCTTATGAACCATCCTCAGCCATAGCTGCTTGATATGTTCTGATCTCGCATCAGGGGCCACAAATCCCCTGTACCTCTGTGGTACCACATTACCCACCAGCTAGTAATTCCAATAGATGACTGCTCCTAAGAAGACCCCTTTCTTAGGAAGGCAAGTAGAACCTGTGCCCCTTTTGCTGAAATGAGGACCCCGTCTCTGCCTGTGGTATTTGGGATACAGCCACAGGCTAATAACCCACTTCTGAAAGTCTCTAAGTTCCAGCAATCCCAAGGGAACTACCACTGTGGCTGCTGTCAGTAATCCTGGCATTACAGCAGGAGCCAATTTCACACAGAGTAACCTGGCTGAACCCAACAGATGAGTACCATACTATCTGTTACACTTTGGTTTGGCAATGTGGGTAGAATTCTCAATGAATGAGAATGAATTATGTGGCGTGTTTCAGTGTTAGGTGCTCAGTGTAGTGCTTTTGAGTTGCATAGGAGTAATTACCTCTGAAACCTTAGCATCTGGAAAATGGAGGGAGTTCAGTCATCTCAAAACTAGAATTGGATTATGAACCATGCAGCAATCTTGTTGGGCTGAGATATCAGTGAGGTCCTTGGCATAAGTGGAGTTAGTTGCCCACTGTGTAGTGTAGTGTTGTGACACTGTCATCAGGATAAATGACATGAAAACCTCCATCCATCCATCCATTATCAGTAACTGCTTATCCTGTGCAGGCAAGCTGGAGTCTATCTCAGCTGACTATGGGTGAGAGGCGGGGTACACCCTGGACAAGTCGCCAAATCATTGCAGGAATGAAAACCTCTGATTTCATGTAATTGCTGCTCATTTAGAAATGTTTTTGGTTTTAAATTACCCCACCATTAGCCCCTGCCCTTCATGGCAATGTTCTTTGAGACCCTTCAGTGGTGGAAGGTGTTTGCAAGGTGCTGCAGCAAGGGAAAAACATAGAAAGAGGACATGATCTGGTGACGAGGATAAGGGCGGAATAGAGGGAAACCTGACTACAGCCCCACTATAGTAGAAGGCTGAAAAAACAAACAGTATGGGGTACAGTAAGGGAGACAAACTCAATCACATTAACAGTGCTTAGCCACAGGCCAGACAGTTAGTTATATAAGAGGGAGTGAAAAACCTCTGAACAAATAATGCTGAGGAAGAAATGTTATGCCACAGAGAATTGAAAGGTTAATGGATGGAGCCCTACTCCAGCCCCAAATTGGATGTCAATGGGGTCTATCTAATTTAGTAATTACCTTGTTGATATCTACCAAGTGTAAGCATAAATGATGGTCAATGTACTGAGAATATACAGTTAAGGAAAATACATAAAATACATAAAAACAGTAAAATAGTCAAATTATGCTATGCTGGAAAATGTTAATTTTACAACAGTGTCTAATCATAGGAACCAAGTAAATAGTTGGATACTTTTATTTTTGTTATTTAATATAATTACAGCCAATATCCATTCAAATTTACACATATAATGCCTTTTGACTTTGAACAAATATGAACAAATATAAACAAAAGGCATGCATTCAGAAGAATAAACAAAGATATGTTTAAAAAGTGAACTTGATAGAGAAAAAGTATTTGGACACCACTAACTAACAACATTAGTACTTTGTTGCAAAGCTGTTGTTGGTAATTAGAGCTCTGAGACATTGACCGTAAGAAGTAATTAGTTTTTGGCAGCAGTGTAGTTCAATCTTGGCCCATTCCTCTTGGCAAATTGTCTTTAATTCCCAAGGTTACAAGGGTGTCTTTGATTGACATGCAATTTCAAAATCTGTAAATAAAGTCAGCAGATTTTACGCCATGCTTCACTTTCTTTTTTTTTCACAAACCAGTCTTGAGTTATTTTTACTGTTTGTTTGGAGTTGTTGTCTTGTAGAAATGTCCATCTTCTCCCCAGATTTAGTTTCTTGGCTGGAATTCCTCTGCTACTGTACGTATGTCCTGGTACATCACTCCATTCATGTTTCATTCAATGATGTGTACCATTTGCAGAGAAGCAGTCCCACATCATGTTGCTCCCACGTCCAGACATCACTGTGAAGTATGGTGTTACTGGGACCACACATGCAATCCTTCTTTCTCCAAACATCATGATCTGAATTGCTGCCAAAGAGTTCTATTTTTGTTTCATCTTTTGTTCCAAAAGATTTCTGATTTATGCTTGGGCGCAAATTTGAGAAAATAGTACAGTTCATTGCTGTCTGTGTAACTGTTGTTTTTGTTGCTTTGAGGTCAATCTTTGTGAGCAACAGCTGCCTTGTGAGCTCATCTTCCTCATCATTAGTCTGAAAGCACGTTTTGATATCTTGTGTGGTGCACCTGTCTGGTGATGATTAGTTGTGGTCCCATAAACTTTCCATCTGCATATTATCAAATCAGTTGTACTGACAAATATGTTTTAGGACTAGGGGAGAGTGGAGAGACTCAGGATGGGGGAGACTTGGGACAGTTTGTATTCCCATAAAGTGCATACATGCACTGGATGTATATTACAGTAAATCCATCCATCCATTATCCGTAACCGCTTGTCCTGTGCAGGGTCACGGGGAAGCTGGAGCCTATCCCAGCTGACTATGGGTGAGAGACGGGGTACACCCTGAACAAGTCACCAGATCATCACAGGGCTGACACATAGAGACAGACAACCATTCACACTCTCACTCACACCTATGGTCAATTTGGAGCCACCAATTAACCTAACCTGCATGTCTTTGGACTGTCGAGAAAACCGGAGCACCTGGAGGAAACCCACACAGACACAGGGAGAACATGCAAACTCCACACAGAAAGGCCCCTGTCGACTGCTGGGCTCGAATCCAGAACCTTCTTGCTGTGAGGCGACAGTGCTAACCACTATCACTGTAAAAAATAATTTGTTGCGTTAACTTAAGAATGTGATTAACCTGTTTGCCTTCAAATTTTGAGCTCATTAAAACTCATATACAGCGGCACGGGAAGACATTGTCGGCAGGGGGTGCTGTGACGTGACCTGGGACATTTTTTTGACGGGGGGTCTGGGGGTCCTCCCCCAGAAAATTTTGTATTTCTTAGATGCAATTTCCTGCATTTTAACCAATCAGGCGTCCGAAATCCTTTTAAGCTTGCAATTGCAATATTTCGTTAAACTGCCTACTACTTATAGGCCTAATCCGTAAAAACGACGTTTTTTTTTTTTGAGTGATGACGGAAGAATCTGAAGCCTGTCTGTCAATGACAATTCTCAGTTAACACGATTACGAAGGACAGGTTATTTTAGAAGCAGAAGCGCACAGCTGTGGTTTAACAGTCGCAGGTTTTACATCTGCTCTAGATAAACTGAAGGAGACGTGGATTCCACCCAATTACAGCCTTACATACCCAGATCCAGTCAAGCGAGTGTGCATTTCAAATACAGTAGTTAGTCGCACGCACGCGCACACACACACACACACACACACACATGAAACAGAACAACACTCTCGCTGGAACAACACAAACACCATGGTTCTCTCAATCAACAGACCGAAATCCATGAACCCACTCATCCTACTACTATGGGTTAGTGACACTAACTTAGTGTTCTATTGTAAAAATCACTCATAAAAGTGATGCAGCGGTATTTCACACTCTCCATTAAGAAAAGTAAAAGTAAAACATGATGAGCATGGACACACCGTTTTAAACGAACATTTTTTAAGACTGTAGTTACATCTGAGTCAACTTCAAAGCACGATGCTAGCAACACCTGCACTTGTTCAAGGCATACCAAATAGGCTCAAGTGAACACGACACAGCGGGCAAAATTAATAACCAAATGGCCTTACCTTAAAACGCTGTCTTGATCATATGACTTCTCGCAATTATTCCACTTAAATCCACACGGTTTAACACACCCAACGCAGATACCAAACTGGAAATGTGCTAACATTGTATTTCTCTACAGACGGTCGACTCGTATTCGCTTCCTGTTGTAATTTCGCGCGCTGAAAAGCTGAACGTCAACGTCACGACAAAAAAAATTCTGATGGTCCACTAGGCTACATATTAAGTTATAAGTTTTAATTAAATCCTTTTTTAAATAACTAAAATGTAGCCCTCATCATCCTACATCTAAAACATGACATATAAAATCAGCAGAGCCAAATGAAAACAAATAAATAAACAAATATATTTTCACGTAAGTTTTGTTTTATGTTCATGTCAGTTTTGAGGGTCAACCACCAGGGGGTGCTGCCGCACCCCCCGCACCTCCGGTTCCCGCGCCGGTGCTCATATACACGGGCGCAGATAGAGGGGGGGACGGGGGGGATTCGTCCCACCCAGATTTAAATTCACCTCGTTCGGTCCCCCCCACTTATAGGGAGGAAAAAACGTCTATGCTGTCTTTCTTTGCATAAGGCAAACCTCACGGAAAAATCAAAAGACTAATTACCATTCGGTTTATTGAGGTGCACAGCAGTACATACATAGTTGCAACTGCGCAGACTGCACAGGTTGCGAGCTCGAGCTTGGTTGCTATGGTTACCCACAACAAGTTTGACAGGCATATCGGGGACAGCGCCTCCTAGTTCAGGACCCCAACACGGCATGATGAAGGGTGCCAAAAGGCAGAAAACGATTGCATCGTTTTTTCAAAAAAAAAAAAAACGACTGTAAGTAAACTGTGCCTTACTTTATCATATCACCTTGCAATTTTTTGATAGTCTGTTCAAAGTAATGTCGTAGTGAAAGTAAAATCGTACAGAGTAGAGATGCCTTTCTGGTAGCCTCCTTCTTTCGGTGGTAGCCTGTAGATACAGTGCTCAGAAGGCAGTTTTAATGTTTAATCTGGCGTTCCCTGCCATAATTTCAGCGAGCATAGTGTTTCATAAGGAAACTTTGCGAAGAGTTGTTGACTGACTGCCGCTCACGCAACACACAGGCATAGTTAGAAAGTCAGGATGCACTGGTTTACACTTTACACGCACACACGTAGCCCAGCCTCTCGCTATGGTTAACAGTTGGAACTTAGCGGTTTTAAAACTAGTTTTGTAGTTTTGCAATTTCTGTGCGTGATGATAATGTGTAAACTTTGGATTTCCATAGGCTATGTTAAAATGTTATCATTGTCCTGGCCTGCAGGTAGTTCCTGGTGATGGCAGTGAGGGAGGTGAAATAACATGTATACACACTACCGTTCAAAAGTTTGGGGTCACCCAGACAATTTTGTGTTTTCCATGAAAAGTCACACTTTTATTTACCACCATAAGTTGTAAAATGAATAGAAAATATAGTCAAGACATTTTTCTGGTCATTTTGAGCATTTAATCGACCCCACAAATGTGATGCTCCAGAAACTCAATCTGCTCAAAGGAAGGTCAGTTTTATAGCTTCTCTAAAGAGCTAAACTGTTTTCAGCTGTGCTAACATGATTGTACAAGGGTTTTCTAATCATCCATTAGCCTTCTGAGGCAATGAGCAAACACATTGTACCATTAGAACACTGGAGTGATAGTTGCTGGAAATGGGCCTCTATACACCTATGGAGATATTGCACCAAAAACCACACATTTGCAGCTAGAATAGTCATTTACCACATTAGCAATGTATAGAGTGGATTTCTGATTAGTTTAAAGTGATCTTCATTGAAAAGAACAGTGCTTTTCTTTCAAAAATAAGGAAATTTCAAAGTGACCCCAAACTTTTGAACGGTAGTGTGTGTATATATATATATATATATATATATATATATATATATATATATATATATATCCCCTCCTAGAACTGCCACCTTATTGTGGTGGAGGGGTTTGTGTGCTTGAATGATCCTAGGAGCTATGTTGTCGGGGGCATTATGCCCCTGTTAGGGTTTCCCAAGGCAGACAGGTCCTAGGTGACAGGCCAGACCAAGAGCAGTTCACCAAAAAACCCCTATGGAGAAAAAATCCAGGACCGTGACGTCGCCCGGTAGGACGCAGCCGGGGCCCCACCCTGGAGCCAGGCCTGGGGTTGGGGCTCGTATGCGAGCGCTTGGTGGCCGGGCCTTTGCCCATGGGGCCCAGCCGGGCTCAGCCCGAAGAGGTGACGTGGGCCCGACCTCCTGTGGGTTCACCACCCACAGAGGTAGCAGTAGGGGTTTGGTGCAGTGTGGATTGGGTGGCAGTCGAAGGCAGGGGCCTCGACGACCTGATCCCCGGACACAGCAGCTGGCTGTTGGGACATGGAATGTCACTTCGCTGGGGGGGAAGGAGCCTGAGCTTGTGCGGGAGGTTGAGAGGTACCGGCTAGAGATAGTCGGGCTCACCTCCACGCACAGCTTGGGCTCTGGAACCCAGCTCCTCGAGAGGGGCTGGACTTTCCACTTCTCTGGAGTCGCCCGTGGTGAGCGGCGGCGGGCTGGTGTGGGCTTCCTTATAGCTCCCCAGCTCAGCCGCCATGTGTTGGAGTTTACCCCAGTGAACGAGAGGGTCGCCTCTCTGCGCCTTCGGATTGGGGAGAGGGCCCTTGCTGTTGTTTGTGCCTACGGGCCAAATAGCAGTATAGAGTATCCGGCCTTCTTGGAGTCCCTGGGAGAGGTACTGAGGGGTGCTCAGACTGGGGACTCCATTGTGCTACTGGGGGACTTCAATGCTCACGTGGGCGATGACAGTGACACCTGGAGGGGCGTGGTTGGGAGGAACGGCCTCCCCGATCTGAACCCGAGTGGTGTTTTGTTATTGGACTTCTGTGCTAGTCACAGTTTGTCCATAACGAACACCATGTTCGAGCATAGGGGTGTCCATAAGTGCACGTGGCACCAGGACACCTTAGGTCGGAGGTCGATGATCGACTTTGTAGTCGTGTCATCTGATCTCCGACCCTATGTCTTGGACACTCGGGTGAAGAGAGGGGCTGAGTTGTCAACTGATCACCACCTGGTGGTGAGTTGGATCCGCTGGCAGAGGAGGAAGCTGGACAGACCTGGCAGGCCCAAACGTATGGTGAGGGTCTGCTGGGAACGTCTGGCCGAGCACTCTGTTGAGGAGGTCTTTAACTCCCACCTCCGGGAGAGCTTTTCCCAGCTTCCGAGGGAGGCGGGGGACATTGAGTCTGAGTGGACCATGTTCTCTACCTCCATTGTGGATGCAGCTGTTCGGAGCTGTGGCCGCAAGGTCTCCGGTGCCTGTCGTGGCGGCAATCCCCGAACCCGGTGGTGGACACCGGAAGTAAGGGATGCTGTCAAGCTGAAGAAGGAGTCCTATCGGGCCATGTTGACCTCCGGGACTCCTGAGGCAGCCGACGGGTATCGGCAGGCCAGGCGTGCTGCAGCTCGGGCAGTTGCAGAGGCAAAAACTCGGAACTGGGAGGAGTTCGGGGAGGCCATGGAGAAGGACTATCGGTCGGCCTCGAAGAAATTCTGGCAAACCGTCCGGCGCCTCAGGAGGGGGAAGCAGTACTCTGCCAACACTGTTTACAGTGCGGGTGGGGAGCTGTTGACCTCGACTGGGGACATTGTCGGGCGGTGGAAGGAATACTTTGAGGATCTCCTCAATCCCACCGTCATGTCTTCCACTGAGGAGACTGAGGCCGATGACTCAGAGGTGGACTCGTCCATTACCCAAGCCGAAGTCACTGAGGTGGTTTGCAAGCTCCTCGGTGGCAAGGCACCGGGGGTGGATGAGATCCGCCCTGAGTATCTCAAGTCTCTGGATGTTGTGGGGCTGTCTTGGTTGACACGCCTCTGCAACATCGCGTGGCGGTCGGGGACAGTGCCTCTGGAGTGGCAGACTGGGGTGGTGGTCCCTCTTTTTAAGAAAGGGGACCGGAGAGTGTGCTCCAATTATAGGGGAATCACACTTCTCAGCCTCCCAGGGAAAGTTTACTCCAGGGTACTGGAGAGGAGAATTCGACCAATAGTCGAACCTCGGATCCAGGAGGAACAATGCGGTTTTCGTCCTGGTCGCGGAACACTGGACCAGCTCTATACCCTTCATAGGGTGCTCGAGGGTTCATGGGAGTTTGCCCAACCAGTCCACATGTGCTTTGTGGATCTGGAGAAGGCATTCGACCGTGTCCCCCGTGGTATTCTGTGGGGGGTGCTTCGGGAGTATGGGGTTCGGGGCTCTTTGCTAAGGGCTGTCCGGTCCCTGTACGAACGGAGCAGGAGTCTGGTTCGCATTGCCGGCAGTAAGTCAGACCTGTTCCCAGTGCATGTTGGACTCCGTCAGGGCTGCCCTTTGTCACCGGTTCTGTTCATAATTTTTATGGACAGAATTTCTAGGCGCAGCCAGGGGCCGGAAGGAATCCTGTTTGGGAACCACAGGATTTCATCTCTGCTTTTTGCGGATGATGTTGTCCTGTTGGCTTCTTCAAACCAGGACCTTCAGCATGCACTGGGGCGGTTTGCAGTCGAGTGTGAAGCGGCTGGGATGAGAATCAGCACCTCCAAGTCCGAGGCCATGGTTCTCGACCGGAAAAGGGTGGCTTGCCCTCTCCAGGTTGGTGGAGAAGTCCTGCCTCAAGTGGAGGAGTTTAAGTATCTCGGGATCTTGTTCACGAGTGAGGGAAGGATGGAGCGTGAGATCGACAGGCGGATCGGTGCAGCCTCCGCAGTGATGCGGTCGCTTTACCGGTCCGTCGTGGTGAAGAAGGAGCTGAGCCAAAAGGCGAAGCTCTCAATTTACTGGTCGATCTACGTTCCGACTCTCACCTATGGTCATGAGCTTTGGGTAATGACAGAAAGAACAAGATCGCGGATACAAGCGGCTGAAATGAGTTTCCTTCGCAGGGTGGTTGGGCGCTCCCTTAGAGATAGGGTGAGAAGCACAGTCACTCGGGAGGAGCTCGGAGTAGAGCCGCTGCTCCTCCACATCGAGAGGAACCAGCTGAGGTGGCTCGGGCATCTTTTTCGGATGCCTCCTGGACGCCTCCCTGGGGAGGTGTTCCAGGCATGTCCCCCCGGGAGGAGGCCCCGGGGAAGACCCAGGACACGCTGGAGGGACTATGTCTCTCGGCTGGCCTGGGAACGCCTCGGTGTTTTTCCCGAGGAGCTGGCCGAGGTGTCTGGGGAAAGGGAAGTTTGGGCTTCCATGCTTAGACTGCTGCCTCCGCGACCCGGTCCTGGATAAGCGGAAGAAGACGAGACGAGAGATGAGACGAGATATATATATATATATATATATATATATATATATATATATATATATATATACACACACACACACACACACGCACACATACATGCATACACAAAATGGAATAATTTGCTGACAGCTCAGTCCCCCCAGTTCAAAAATCCTATCTGCGCCCCTGCTCATATAGTAAGTTAGAGTAATGAGGCAATCAAGTTGGATTGTGCCAACCTACTTTATGAGTTTCAACAAACTTGAAATTTTAAGGCAACCAGGCTAATCTCTTTTTTTAAGTTAACACAACAAATTATTTTTTACAGTGTACACCACCATGCCGCCCTATTACAGTAAATGATAATTTTAAAAAAGTGTCCAAATACTTATTTACCCTCTGTGTATTTTCAACTTTGTGACAAGCAGATATATTTGATCTGAACTATTCATTTAATTTCAATGTGAATTTAGCACAAATAAATATTATGGTAAATTTGATTTACATTATTGCTTTTGGCAGACACCCTTATCCAGAATGAGTTACATAAGTGTTTTGAATTTTCTATCAGTAAATACATCCTGATGCTGGTTCACTAGGTCACAGACTAAGAATATCATTATTCTATGGTCTATGGTAGTCCTGAAAATGTTACATATTGTAAGAGAGGTCTACAGTTCATTACTGACTGGTGTTTTATATATATACACGCTCAGAAAGCAAAGTACATCATTGTACCTTTATGGGTACAAAGGCTTGTCACTGAGGCAGTTCCCTCTAAGGGACTTATTTCTACCTTTTATATACTGACTGGGATGTACCTTTTTGACCCTAAATAGTTACGCATAGTTACATTGAAGTCCAATAATGAACTCGAGGGGGTACATTAGTGTAGATTGTACCTTGGGGGACAGAAATGGACTCCTACTGTACCCATATTTCTGACATTACCATGCATAATGGTATGAGTAGAAAATTGGAGTTTCAGTAATAGCAGTTGATAGTACATAGGGCTGTGCACTGTTAGTACATGCCAAGAGCAAAGCAACCATCCTGAAACTTAGTATCTGTTGTGCCACTGTGACTTTCTGTAATGTCACTTTGACAATCCTGTGAACACTCCTGCCTATATAGTGTTGATGTTGAAGGTGAGCTCTCTTAACACCCTTACTCTCTCATCACCTTTACTGAGGATTAATTCAGGCTTTACACAGCTTTTAAAACACAACAACACACACACACACACACACACACACACACACACACACACACACACACGCAAATTTCAGAAGCAGTTGATCTGGGAATTTCACATACAACAGTCTTTAGAGCTTACACAGAATTTTGTGGAAAAAAAAATTTTGAGTGAGCAACAGTTCATACAGGGGGAAGCACGGTGGTGTAGTGGTTAGCGCTGTTGCCTCACAGCAAGAAGGTCTGGGTTAGAGCCCCGTGGCCGGCGAGGGCCTTTCTGTGTGGAGTTTGCATGTTCTCCCCGTGTCCGCGTGGGTTTCCTCCGGGTGCTCCGGTTTCCCCCACAGTCCAAAGACATGCAGGTTAGGTTAACTGGTGACTCTAAATTGACCGTAGGTGTGAATGTGAGTGTGAATGGTTGTCTGTGTCTATGTGTCAGCCCTGTGATGACCTGGCGACTTGTCCAGGGTGTACCCCGCCTCTCGCCTATAGTCAGCTGGGACAGGCTCCAGCTTGCCTGCGACCCTGTAGGACAGGATAAGTGGCTACAGATAATGGATGGATGGAACAGTTCATACACGTTCAACCTTGAGGTAGCTGGGCTACAACAGCAGAAGGCCACACTCAGTGTGTTTACATGCACATAGAGAGAATCGAATTTCTGCCATTGCTCGACTGAAATCGAAGTTCAAAATGTCATGTATACACCTTAATTCGGCTGAAATTGAACCGAACTTGATTTCTCGGAATCGAGCTACATGACCTAGATTATGCGATTTCTGCTGAGCTACTTAGTGCATGTATAGACCCCTTTCACTGACGTCACCCGAAACCGGAAGTAAACAGACCCTGCGCCATTTTGGAAGACCAACAAACTCATGATTAGGGGGAAATAATGGCAGCGGTATGTGAACCCACGAGAATAAAGTGGAGTGGCAAACGACTTAAACAAATCTGAGCTGTTTTATTTATGATTTATTGGCCCAACAGTAGACTTGAAAGAAACCTGTGTGAGACTTGGCAAAAAACTGTGGATATAATGGATAAGTCTGTGCATGATCTGTGGACACTTTGAGGTAAGCAAACGCAAGAAATTCAGATTTAAAACATGCTAAATTGGCCCCAAGTTGATAACTGTATGAGGAGCAAGCCTCCCAGACTTCTACAATTTAATAATAATAATAATAATAATAATAATAATTTTGGATGGTTTGGGGCTTGCTCTCTCTCCTATTATATAAATAAAGCATAGTTGTTGTGTAGGCATATATCATAAATACATATGTATAATTTAGATAAATTAACCTAAATTATGGATACCTTAATAGTAACAAAAAGTATTAATTTTTCAACTGAAAAGATATATTATTAAAAGATAAATATCAACAAGATTACCTTGGCCATAACTATGTGTAGGTTATTCTTAATAACAGCTGTAATATCACGAACCAAGCCACTAACAACATAATTGTAAGCCTGTAGCCCTTTGTAGGCTTTCAAGTCATCAGCAGTGTAGGCAGTGTTCGAACTACGGGGGTACTCGGGGGATCCGAGATCTCCTGAAACAGACATGAGATCCCTTGAAAACATGATTTGGGAAATGTTGGGGGGTCTCTAAAATATTGGCAAAATGATGTTTATTGACATAGCAATCGTGTGTAACGGGAAGCATTTGCATATCCGAAGTGTTGTGTTTACATCAAAGATAAAATAAACCGATATGACAACGACTGCTGCTGCCAGGTTGGTTGTTGGGTAGCCTGACTGTTTTTTTTTTTCTTGCGTGTGGTATCATTGTTGACGCGAGGTTGTTTTTTGAACATGCCAATGCGGACACGATTTCCCCTGATGAGTTATGACTTCAGATGCGATGCGTGTGTGGAGGTGTGGAGTCCGCGTGATATGTGCGTAAGATAGGCTTCTCAAGTGTTTGGAGATCCACGCTCCGAGACAAGCGCAAGCACCCCCCAGGGAAAAAAGGGACCCCCCGAAAATATCGGCATAGTTCAAACACTGAGTGTAGGCACTGGGTGTAAACAACAAATAGTTTACAATGTCTGGGTAGCAAACAGATGGCAGAACTGGTGTCCGGTCTTCCTTATGTTTCCATTCTCCCTTGCCCCGAGTCTTATCATATGGGTCAAACCCATCAATCACAGCCAGTTTCTCCACATACCGTGCCCTTTCTGCAGCTGGTAATGTACTCACATAACCAGAATTATCAGCCATCGTGTCACTTCACTCTCGCTCGTACTTTGTTTTATATTGTGAGTGCATGTACTTGGTCTTCCAATATGGCGCCTAACAAAATCTCGCGGCGCGGTGACGTCATGCGGTAGCCCTCTATACCCTATAGACCCTTCCCACTGACGTCACCGGAAACCGGAAGTAAACAGACCCTGCGCCATATTGGAAGACCAACAAACTCGTGATCAGGGGGAAATAATGGCAGCGTGCGGAATTTAAACCCACGAGGCACTTGATTCATCATAAACCTACAATGGTAAACTTTTGTGCTGTGTTAGGGTGTTCCAACAAAGCTGATGGGAAAGGTGAAAAGAAGTCGTTCTTCAGAATACCAGCTGTGATTGAGAAACAAGGGGAGCAAACTAAGGAGCTTTCTGCCAGGAGACAGAGAATAAGTGCATTACTGAGTGTCTGTGAGCAAAGGAGAGCCTGAACGTTGCAACCTCCCTATTGGCTGTTTATTGGCTGTTTGTAAAAATGTATCACTTGTTGACCTTCATCGCGGACTCGAGAGACGAGACCTGACGAGTTAGTTCGTTGGTAGCAGAACAAAATGTCTGGACACAAATCGGGTTTTCAGAAAAGGAAAGAAAATAAACGCAGGGTTGAAAATACAAAAAAGGAGGCAGAAAATGCAAAACGAGTTTTAAGGTAGGACAAATGGTTACTTTTCTGAGGCAGCCCGCCGTGGCTGCAGGCTTTCAGTTGTGTCATTGAATGGTTACTTTTCTGAGGCAGCCCGCCGTGGCTGCCTGCAGGCTTATTTATTATAGCCCATTTAGTTAAAGTAGTTGATCTAAAATGTTTATAGTTATAGTTATGTGATGGTTGTCCTCAGTGTTCGAACTATGCTGATATTTTCAGGGGGTCCCTTTTTTTCCCTGGGGGGTGCTTGCGCTTGTCTCGGAGCGCGGATCTCCAAACACATGAGAAGCCTATCTTACGCACATATCACGCGGACTCCACACCTCCACACACGCATCGCATCTGAAGTCATAACTCATCAGGGGAAATCGTGTCCGCATTGACATGTTCAAAAAACAACCTCGCGTCAACAATGATACCACACGCAAGAAAAAAAACAGTCAGGCTACTCAACAACCAACCTGGCAGCAGCAGTCGTTGTCATATCGGTTTATTTTATCTTTGATGTAAACACAACACTTCGGATATGCAAATGCTTCCCGTTACACACGATTGCTATGTCAGTAAACATCATTTTGCCAATATTTTAGAGACCCCCCAACATTTCCCAAATCATGTTTTCAAGGGATCTCATGTCTGTTTCAGGGGATCTAGGATCCCCCGAGTACCCCCGTAGTTCGAACACTGGTTGTCCTGATTTAGACTGGTGTGTTTTTGTTTTTTTGTTTTTTTTTTTGGGGGGGGGGGGTGTTGCGCAATGTTGCACCCGGGTCCAGATTAGGGCAGAACCGGCCCTGGCTACATTTCAGGTGTAGTTTGTTTTATGTGTGTACTTGCATAGATGTGTACTTGGTCTTCCAATATGGTGACTACCGAAATCTCACGGCGCGGTGACGTCATGCGGGATCCCTCTATTGAGCTACGTATTCGAGCTACTTACTTCAGCACTGCCCCTTCCGGAAGTGACGAGTGACGAGACCACAAGCGGGAAACACAACAGCCTCGGTCGGCATGACAACGAATCATGACAACGGCATGAATCTTTTCTTTTTGTGGCATTGTTTGCACTGTTAAAATTTAGCTCACTTACTGTATCACCAAATGCATCTGTACAGCTGTTGCATAGCTGTGAATTGTGTACATAAACAAGTCATTGTATTTGTGTGTGTGTGTGTGTGTGTGTGTGTATACACACACATCTGAATAATGTCAATAAAAACAAAACAATTGAACTTTTTTGTGTGTTTATTAAGACATAAGTTAAATTGTAAGCAAAAAAAATATTTTTTGTAAGCAAAAAATGGACTTTAGAAAAATATACAGATTCACAGCACAGATTCACCCAGACTGGACAGTTATAGTTAAATTATAGCTCATATACTTCAAGGTTTGATGTATTGTGCATTCTGGGATGCTTTTCTGCTCACCATGGTTGTAAAGAGTGATTATGTGAGTTACCATATCCTTCTTGTCAGCTCAGACCAGTCTGGTCATTTTCCTTTGATCTCTCTCAGAGTGTTTCAGACCCTACACACACATAGTCTCATCTCATTATCTCTAGCCGCTTTATCCTTCTACAGGGTCGCAGGCAAGCTGGAGCCTATCCCAGCTGACTACGGGCGAAAGGCGGGGTACACCCTGGACAAGTCGCCAGGTCATCACAGGGCTGACACATAGACACAGACAACCATTCACACTCACATTCACACCTACAGTCAATTTAGAGTCACCAGTTAACCTAACCTGCATGTCTTTGGACTGTGGGGGAAACCGGAGCACCCGGAGGAAACCCACGCGGACACGGGGAGAACATGCAAACTCCGCACAGAAAGGCCCTCGCCGGCCCCGGGGCTCGAACCCAGGACCTTCTTGCTGTGAGGCGACAGCGCTAACCACTACACCACCGTGCCGCCCATCACACACATAGTGTTTATGTTAAAGTGGATGATGAGTGTAAATCTTTTGGAAGAATGTTCCAAACCTCCAGTACATTCCCAGAGAATTGTAAGAGGCACGTTCAAGCTATTCTGGTAGCTTGGGGCGGCATGACCTTACTAAGACACTGTAAACAGTACTTTTCTCTTTTAATTTGTCACCTTACAGTATGTGTTCAGTAAAGATCTTTTAAGACTTAGAGACTGCCTAGATAGCAAGGGAGCTGTGCAGTATTGACCTGTATAGACAAAGTAGGCTAGCTGCACCACTGAGGAACCTGGGTAACTAGACAGAGTGCGTCAGAGGGGCTTTTACTTTTCATACCCCTCATTACCTGAAATAAAGATAGAGCAAGGGCAGAGAACATATGGGGAAAGGAGACTGTGTGCGTGAGAGTGAGTGAGTGAGTGAGTGTGAGGATGAAGGGGGGGTTACAACAGATCGACAGAAAGAAAGAAAAAATAAAATGGCCTCAGAATGATGATTATGTCAGAAAACCGATTGTATCCATGGAGACAGAAAATAGAACATCCAAGAAATGTTATGCTCCGGTTTCCCCCACAGTCCAAAGACATGCAGGTTAGCTTAACTGGTGACTCTAAATTGACCGTAGGTGTGAATGTGAGTGTGAATGGTTGTCTGTGTCTATGTGTCAGCCCTGTGATGACCTGGCGGCTTGTCCAGGGTGTACCCCGCCTTTCGCCCGTAGTCAGGTGGGATAGGCTCCAGCTTGCCTGTGACCCTGTAGAACAAGATAAAGCGGCTAGAGATAATGAGATGAGATGAGAGACGTTGTCAAGACAACATGATGTCACACTTTGGAGCTGATGCGACTATCCAGTGAGAAAGTTTTCTGCTGTGCATATGCAGAAGCATTTCTTTGTTTGCTGGGAAAGAGAAAGACTAGGCTAATCCAGTGCTAGGATTAGCTATGCTATAATTAAGCATGAAATAAATAAACTGAAAACTGAAGCTAAAGATGTGCTGAACACCCAAAAGTCTACCAAACCTTCATTAGATATTCTTCATGCATATTTACAAGCAGTGGCAAACCTTTACTATTAGAGCTCAGCCAAAACTTAGCCAGACACCAAAAACTCGTCTTCGACTCATTCAGTATCATGTTAGCTGAATGGAATATATCTGATATACCACTCAAAGCCAGCCAATATTATTGAAATATGTGACTCAGATCAGCGATGTATTTTGTATGAAAAATATGAGTTTTTCAACAGGAGAAGATATATCTGTTACTGTGGTCAAGCATCGGTCTGTGACAGGAGGGCGGAGTTAGGGAAGGTAAGTGGCAGAATCACTACACCTGTCGTTAATTAATGTGTTTGTGTGTCTTCCCAGTGACCGCGCCCTATTAAAGGAGAGAGAGCGAGAGCAGAGGGGGCTCTCTCCACAACTAGACGACTGATGTGTGTGTGTGTGTGTGTGTCTTAGTGTGTGTGAGAGTGCAGATATAAGCTGAAAAGCTGAATAAAAGTGAGTTTTCTGAACTCAGTTCTGTCCTGCCGTCCTTCTGTGCTCCACCCACCTATACGAACTGTCACAGTGGTGCTGAAACCCGGGACGAGCACAGAAGAGAACAGCCCCATGGAGTCCTCCACCTTCGCCAACCTGATCCACGCCCTCACCACGGCCCAACAGAGCCAACACCAGGCGCTGCTCGCCCTCCGAAAGGAGCAAGAACAACGGTTCGAGGCCCTGGTGCTGGCGCAACAGGAAGATCGTCGAGTGTTCTGGCACCTCCTCGCATCGGCGGGGTCCACCATCTCCACCGCCGCGGGCCCTTTCCCCCTCACCCTCACGAAGATGGGCCCGCAGGACGACCCCGAGGCATTCCTCACGCTCTTTGAGCAGGTAGCAGAGACCTCGGGATGGCTGGTGGAACAGCGCGCGGCGTGCCTCTTCCCCCTGCTAACGGGAAAGGTGCAGCTGCCCGCGCTACAGCTCCCCGCCGACCACCGGCTGGCCTATGCGGACCTTCGCCAGGCCGTCCTCCAGCGGGTGGGACGCACCCCGGAGCAACAACGTCAGCGTTTCCGCGCTCTGCGCTTGGAGGAAGTCGGCCAGCCGTTTGCGTTTGGCCAGCAACTCCGGGATGCCTGCTAGCAGTGGTTGAGGGCTGACAGCTGCGACGCCGAGGGACTCATCGACCAGGTGGTACTGGAGCAGTTCGTCGCGCGTTTACCAGCGGGAACCGCAGAGTGGGTCCAGTGCCACCGCCCGGCGTCGCTGGATCAGGCAATCGAGCTGGCGGGGGACCATCTGGTGGCTGTCCCAATGGCAAGACAGCAGATGACCTCTTCTCTTCTCTCCTCTCTCTCTCCCCTCCTCCTGTGTCTTCTCCTCACCCTATTCCCCCACCGCGGAGGCGGGGGCCAGCGCAACCTCAGCTGGCCTGCCGCATCCACGGTGCCCTCCCATGTCTCCCTTCTGTGTCTGTCTCTCCCCCCCCTCAGGTGAGTGAGCCCCAGGGCACTAGTGCAGAGAGGAAGCCTGGGCCGGTTTGTTGGCGCTGCGGGGAACCGGGCCACCTCCAACAGCAGTGCTCGGTAATGGAGGTGGGCACGGTGGTTCGGATCCCTGACGCACCAGGAGCCGCCCCCAATCGGGCCGGAGCATATCGCATACCGGTGAATATCCAAGGGGATACATATCAGGCGTTGGTGGATTCTGGCTGTAATCAGACCTCAATCCACCAAAGCCTGGTGCAAGACGAGGCACTGGGGGGAGCACAATTGGTGAAGGTGTTCTGTGTGCACGGGGATGTTCACAACTACCCTTTATTGTCGGTCCACATTCTTTTCCGAGGGGAAAAATTTGTAGTGAAGGCGGCGGTTAATCCTCGCCTTACCCACTCTATAATTTTGGGGACTGATTGGCCGGGATTTCGGGATTTAATGACACATTTAGTGAAGAGCGGGTCCTGCCATTTAACAGGGGGAGGTCCCGGTGTCGCTTTGGCGGGAGCAGCTGTCACAGAGCCGTCTACGTCACCTCCGCATCAGATTGAGGAGCCGCCGGCTCTTCCTCTCTCTGTTGGGGAATCCCTCACGGATTTCCCATTAGAACAATCGCGAGACGAGACTCTGCGACATGCGTTTGACCAAGTGAGAGTAATTGATGGTCAAACACTCCAGCCGAACGCCACCCCGTCCTTCCCCTACTTTGCGATTATGAAGGATAGATTATACCGAGTGACGCAGGACACTCAAACTAAAGAGCGAGTCATGCAGCTTTTGATTCCGAAGAGCCGCCGGGAATTGGTATTCCAGGCGGCTCACTTTAATCCCATGGCTGGACATTTAGGGCAGGATAAAACACTAGCCCGAATAATGGCCCGATTCTATTGGCCGGGGATTCGCGGCGATGTCCGTAGGTGGTGTACAGCGTGCCGCGAATGCCAGTTAGTAAATCCAGTGGCCATTCCAAAAGCACCTTTGCGCCCTCTACCGTTACTCGAGACCCCGTTCGAAAGGATTGGGATGGATCTCGTCGGGCCATTAGATCAGTCAACACGAGGGTACCGCTTTATATTAGTTCTAGTGGACTATGCAACGCGATACCCGGAAGCAGTGCCTCTTTGCAATATCTCAGCACGCAGTATTGCGGAGGCGCTCTTCCACGTCATCTCCCGAGTTGGAATCCCGAAAGAGATTCTGACTGATCAAGGCACCTCGTTTATGTCACGAACACTGAACGAACTGTATGGGTTATTAGGTATTAAGCCGATCCGCACCAGCGTGTATCACCCACAAACGGATGGTTTAGTGGAATGGTTTAATCGCACCCTTAAAAACATAATTAAAAAATTTGTAAGTGAGGACTCGCGTAACTGGGATAAATGGCTCGAACCCTTGCTCTTTGCAGTGCGAGAGGTCCCCCAAGCCTCCACAGGGTTCTCCCCGTTTGAATTATTATATGGGCGTAAGCCGCGTGGCATTTTAGATGTGCTGCGAGAAAATTGGGAGGAGGGACCTTCACCAAGCAAAAATGAAATTCAATATGTTATTGACCTGCGCGCAAAACTCCACACACTCACACACCTAACCCAGGAGAATTTGTGGCAGGCCCAAGAACGGCAAACCCGCCTGTACGACAAGGGTACGCGCCTTAAAGAGTTCGCACCGGGAGATAAAGTACTCGTACTGTTGCCCACATCGAGCTCTAAATTAGTCGCCAAGTGGCAAGGACCCTTTCAGGTCACACGGCGAGTCGGGGACGTCGACTATGAGGTGAAGCGAACGGACAGGGGTGGGGCACTACAGATTTACCACCTCAACCTACTCAAACTCTGGAACGAGGAGGTCCCCGTGGCGTTGGTGTCGGTGGTTCCGGAGAAGGCGGAGCTGGGGCTGGAGGTTCAAAAAGGAACATTAGCATCACGTACCTCTCCGGTCCCCTGTGGAGACCACTTCTCCCCGACCCAACTCGCGGAGGTTGCCCAGTTGCAGACTGAGTTTTCGGACGTGTTCTTGCCCCTGCCCGGCTGCACTAACCTCATAGAGCACCACATTGAGATGCGCCCGGGGGTGGTAGTGCGTAGTCGCCCTTACAGGTTACCCGAACACAAGAAAAAGGTGGTTCGGGAAGAACTCGAGGCCATGCTCAAAATGGGCATCGTCGAGGAGTCCCACAGTGACTGGAGCAGCCCGGTGGTCTTGGTACCCAAGGCCGACGGGTCGGTCCGGTTCTGTGTAGACTATAGAAAAGTCAACGCGGTGTCTAAATTCGATGCGTACCCAATGCCTCGTATTAATGAGTTGCTCGATCGGCTAGGCACGGCTCATTTTTACTCGACACTGGATTTAACAAAGGGTTATTGGCAGATCCCCTTGACTCCATTATCCCTGGAAAAAACGGCCTTTTCCACACTGTTCGGCTTACACCAATTTGTCACACTTCCTTTTGGGCTGTTTGGGGTGCCCGCTACGTTTCAGCAGCTGATGGACAGGGTCCTCCACCCCCACACCACCTATGCGGCCGCCTATCTCGACGACATCATCGTCTATAGTAACAACTGGCCGAGGCACCTCGAACATCTGAGGGCTGTCCTTAGGTCGCTGAGGCAAGCAGGTCTCACAGCCACCCCGAAGAAGTGTGCGATTGGGCGGGTGGAAGTACGGTATCTGGGCTTCCACTTGGGCAATGGGCAGGTGCGTCCCCAAATTAACAAGACAGCAGCAATTGTGGCCTGCCCAAGGCCCAAGACTAAAAAGGGGGTGAGACAGTTCCTGGGGCTGGCTGGCTATTATTGTAGGTTTATACCTAATTATTCGGACGTCACCAGCCTGCTGACTGATCTGACTAAAAAGGGGGCACCAGATCCGGTCCAGTGGACGGAGCAATGCCAGAGGGCTTTTTCTAAGGTAAAGGCTGCAGTGTGTGGGGGGCCACTTTTACACTTCCCTGACTTTTCTCTCCCCTTTATGTTGCAGACGGATCCGTCAGACAGAGGGCTGGGGGCCATTTTGTCCCAGCAGGTGGAGGGGGAGGATCGCCCAGTCTTATACATTAGTCATAAGCTGTCGGTGCGTGAGGGGCACTACAGCACCATCGAGAAGGAGTGCCTGGCGATCAAGTGGGCGGTCCTCACCCTCCGGTACTACCTGCTGGGATGCCCTTTCACCCTCTGTTCGGACCACGCACCCCTCCAGTGGCTCCACCGCAGGAAGGATGCCAATGTGTGGATCACCCGTTGGTATCTGGCACTCCAACCCTTTAACTTCAAGGTGATCCACAGGCCGGGGGTGCAGATGGTCGTGGCAGACTTCCTCTCCTGTCAAAGGGGGGGGGGAGTCGGCTGCAGGCCGGATGGCCGCCCGGCCTGAGTCAGGTGGTGGGGGTATGTGGCAGCGGGGGCGTGGTCAAGCATCGGTCTGTGACAGGAGGGCAGAGTCAGGGAAGGTAAGTGGCAGAATCACTACACCTGTTGTTAATTAATGTGTTTGCGTGTCTTCCCAGTGACCGCGCCCTATTTAAGGAGAGAGAGCGAGAGCAGAGGGGGCTCTCTCCACAACTAGACGACTGATGTATGTGCGTGTGTCTGAGTGTGTGTGAGAGTGCAGATATAAGCTGAAAAGCTGAATAAAAGCGAGTTTTGTGAACTCGGTTCTGTCCTGCCGTCCTTCTGTGCTCCACCCACCTATACGAACTGTCACAGTTACTTACCAGCTGGGAGGTCCATATTGTGAAATACCATGACCGAGGTCTTGAAAGAGGCCCTCTGGGCCGAGGTCAGTATTCAAGGCTGAGGTCACGGTATTTCACCATACGGACCGACCTTAAGCTGGTATCATCTCATTATCTCTAGCCGCTTTATCCTGTTCCACAGGGTCGCAGGCAAGCTGGAGCCTATCCCAGCTGACTACGGGTGAAAGGCGGGGTGCACCCTGGACAAGTCGCCAGGTCATCACAGGGCTGACACATAGACACAGAAAACCATTCACACTCACACCTACGGTCAATTTAGAGTCAGTAGTTAACCTAACCTGCATGTCTTTGAACTGTGGGGGAAACCGGAGCACCCGGAGGAAATCCACGGGGACACGGGGAGAACATGCAAACTCCGCACAGAAAGGCCCTCGCCGGCCACGGGGCTCAAACCCGGACCTTCTTGCTGTGAGGCGACAGCGCTAACCACTACACCACCGTGCCGCCCCCATATAATATATATATATTTTAATTTACCAAATTCTAACAGAAAACAAGAGCACCCGAAAGGGAAAACCGAGCCGAGGCGAGCCGAGCCGCCATTTTGAATCCTCATTCATGGCTGTAATGCAAATGGCTTCTTCCTTGGTATACAAGTGCACTTCCATGGCAGGAAAAAAAAACTACATTTTGCCGCCTATGTAGTCCCCTATTTATGCAAAATTGAGTCATTCAGGATTCAGCCATGTTTTTGCTCAACATTAGCAACAGTTACAGGTTTTTAGCTTTCTCCTGAAATGTTTTCTTTTATTTCGTCTTCCTCAGGGTAGTAAAACTCACTTTTGCTGTGAACACTGTTGTTATCGCAATCCATGATGTAAAATTAATGCTATTCTCCTGAGAAATGTGAAAATAAATGTTGACAAAAATTGCGACTATGTTTGTTGTTGTTGTGAACAAGCAAGTCGTCAGAGGCCCGTATCTGGGGTCCGTAACTGGGGTCTGTATCGTAGGATATGGACCCGCTTGCCAGCCAATCAGAGCGCAGAATTTGATGGAAACCGGACCATGAAAAAAATAAAAATTTCATCCTGTATCTTCAAGCTAACATGTGATATTCTTTTTATTATAAAGACACATTCACAAACAAAAAGTACTTAAATTTATCAAAACAATTCATCGATATTCTCATGAATGAGAATATTGAAAAATATGTCACGGTTGTAGTTCTCCATGTCTTGGATGTAGTTTGAATGAAAAATACAAGTAACATATTTCCCAGTAAAATTCTCATGTATGTATGTATGTATGTATGTATGTACAGTGATGCTTGAAACTTTGTGAACCCTTTAGAATTTTCTATATTTCTGCATAAATATGACCTAAAACATCATCAGATTTTCACACAAGTCCTAAAAGTAGATAAAGAGAACCAAGTTAAACAAATGAGACAAAAATATTATACTTGGTCATTTATTTACTGAGGAAAATGATACAATATTACATATCTGTGAGTGGCAAAAGTATGTGCACCTCTAGGATTAGCAGTTCATTTGAAGGTGAAATTAGAGCATACCTGTCAACCCTCCCGTTTTTCCTGGGAAATCCCTTATTTTGACTTATTTCCTGCTGTCTTCCCGGTTTTTTATTTTCCTGAAAATATCCCGTATTTTCACATTATATAAAAGTCCCGTATTTTCACAATATAAAAAAGTCGGTAGGTCCAGAATTCATGACGCGCCTCTGACAGGAGTTTACAGCAGGAAGTCAGGCCATGAATTCATGTCCTCGCCCTCTCAGGCATCAGTAATTACATAACTATGTCCGGAGGCGAGGCTGAGCAAGTGATTAGGTCCAGTGTTGCCAGATTGGGCGGTTTCCCGCCCAAGTTGGGTGGTTTCAAGTGGATTTTGGCGGGTTTTGAACATATTTTGGGATGGAAAACGTCAGCAGTATCTGGCAACACTGATTAGGTCTGAGGTGAAGATGGCGATGCTAAAAGCTAAGAAAAACATTAGCCTCTCTTTCTTTGATGATTTCAACAAGTGCGTGGCTGGAATGTTCCCAGACTCTTCCCTCGCAAAGAAATTTTCCATGGGGAAAACAAAAGCCTCCCAAATAATCAAAGGTAAGCTACACATGTTTACATTAAGTATGTCCTGGCTAAGACCTCATAAATAGCCTAGTGTAAACTAATTGGTGTATTAACTGTTTTATCCACTCATTGTCTATTTTATTTTCTATCTGAAACTTACCCATTTTAAATCACTCTTGGTTTAATATCTTATATTACTCTCTCTTTATTACATCTAGTTTCTCTTTATTACATCTATCTATCTATCTATCTATCTATCTATCTATCTAGTGTTCCAAGGCCATGACTATGGTAAAACCATAATAAATTGCAATGGAATTGAATTTATTGACTGGTTATATAATGACCTTTCTTATTTTAACATGAGATACGTATTTTAGCCCTTAATTTGGGAAATAACTGGTACCACTGAAAGCAAATAAAAATAAATGTATAGTTTATTTACAAATGCACTCTATAAACCATAAGCATATTGAGTTTGTGTCTTGGCTATCACCAACATGCACCAGAGTACAGGAAATCACAAATACTAGATAGAAAATTGCCCCCCATTCAACTACACACCCACTTTTGGTGAAGGGTATGACTTTCCGAAATTTTCCCTTATTTTGAGTTAAAAATCTGGGAAATATCCCTTTTTTTCAAACCCCAAAGTTGACAGGTATGAATTTGAGTCAGGTGTTTTCAATCAATGGGATGACAATCAGGTGTGAATGGGCACCCGGTTTTATTTAAAGAACAGGGATCTATCAAAGTCTGATCTTCACAACACATGTTTGTGGAAGTGTATCATGGCACAAACAAAGGAGATTTCTGAGGACGTTAGAACAAGCGTTGCTGATGCTCATCAGGCTGGAAAAGATTACAAAACCATCTCTAAAGAATTTGGACTCCACCAATCCACAGTCAGACAGATTGTGTACAAATGGAGGAAATTCAAGACCATTGTTACCCTCCCCAGGAGTGGTTGACCAACAAAGATCATTCCAAGAGCAAGGCGTGTAATAGTCAGCGAGGTCACAAGGGACCCCAGGGTAACTTCTAAGCAACTGAAGGCCTCTCTCACATTGGCTAATGTTAATTTTCATGAGTCCACCATCAGGAAAACACTAAACCATGGGCATCGCCACCATTGAATGTGAAGGGGACGTGTCCCCTTCACATTTCATAATTCTTCGTTTGGAACCCCCCACACACATTTAACATAAAATATTAGTTCACCCAGCGCCATTTCTATTGCTTCATGAAAGAATCCATTCCACTTGATCGATAAGAGAATACACATACCACTGAAAATCCACTCCGGGTTTTCCGGGCATTACCTACAACAACTCCCCGCGCGCGAGTGAAGTGAATCTCAGTGCAAGCAGAGAAATGTTGGTGCAGCTGCTCAAAAGTGGAGTAGGTAACGTCAGCCCCACTGCCACCTCATAATGTCTAGCTTTTGCTAAAACCTTATTCTTTTGTTATATGCCCTCAAAATTAACCCTAGGCCACGTTAAATTAATGTTCAACTAAACAATGAAATAAGCTTAGCCTAATGGGGTATTTTTGGTTGATGATGAATTGTTTGCAGTATTTGCTCCCTCCCCAGACACAATGGACATAAGGAAATTATTTACAAGGAAGCGGAAAGTAAGTCAAAATTTCCCCACAGGACAGGGTTTTTTTGTCCCAATGGAAATGTTAGTGCAGTTAGCTGGCTAGTCAATGTTAGGAGACGTATCAGCTAGCTAAATGTTAGCTATCATTTAATTCAAACCCAGTAGGCCTGCCTTATTGTAATGCCAAGAATGAGGTCAAGTCTGCTCCGTTGATATTTATTGATTCCCTGTTGTGATTTGAAGAACTTGTTTTGTCTGGTCTTTGCCAGTTTTCTGGAAAGTAACATGGGAAATCAGTGTATGGGGAAGGAATAGTAGAAAGGAAAGCAATGGAGAGAGATGGATGTTATTCCAGGTGGATTGTGAAGGAAAGGGGGATAAAAGTTATGAAGTGGTAGAAATTGTGGTGGCACCAGTGTAAGAAGGAGTTATATCTATAAATCTATTTGTTATACTAATCTGTAAATGTTACTGTAGTACCACCATTGCATATAGGTTGACAAAACTGCACTTGTTCATTGTGTGAAGTTATCTTTTATGTGTCATTGCTTGACACAGTGTAATTTTGTGTTATGAAGACTGCATGATGCCATGTCATTTTTGTAATGAGTATCACTAAATCAGAAAAAAGTAAAACGCACCCACTCACTGTTGGTGGTTAACAAAATTGCACCTGTTCATTGTGTGAAGTTATTTTTTATGTGTCACCGTTGCTTGACACAGTGTGATTGTGTGTTATGAAGTTTGCATGATGCCATATCATGCCTGTTCATTGTGTGAAATTATGAATATTCTTATTTTTAAACATAGAGTTGAGTGTCACTATTGCTTGGCACAGTGGCATGTTGTGTTACATCTAAAACTAAATAAAAAAGGAAAAACAAAATAAAAAGTAAAATGCACCCATAAAGTCATTGTTGGTGATAAATTGTGTCACGTTCATCTCATTATCTTAGGCATAGCAGTGGGTTTAAAAACAGGCTGATGAATATATGGACCAGTTGAATGAGGACTCATTGAGTCTCTAAAATAGTCATTGAATTAAGTGACTTTTGTAGGTAAAATTAGGTGTTTAACAACCTGTTAAAAATACAACAGAATGCAGGAAACGGTATCTAATTAATTAAAAATTTTCTGGGGGAAGACCCCCAGACCCCCCGCTAGTGTGTCCCCCCCACATTAAAAATGATTCTGATGCCCCTTCACTGAACAACAATGGTGTGCATGGCAGGGGTGCAAGGAGAAAGCCACTGCTCTCCAAAAAGAACATTGCTGCTCATCTGCAGTTTGCTAAAGATGTGGACAAGCCAGAAGGCTATTGGAAAAATGTTTTGTGGACAGATGAGACCAAAATAGAACTTTTTGGTTTCAATGGGAAGCGTTATGTTTGGAGAAAGGAAAACACTGCATTTCCAGCATGAGAACCTTATCCCATTGGTGAAACATGCTGGTGGTATCATGGTTTGGGCCTGTTTTGCTGCATCTGGGCCAGGACGGCTTGCCATCATTGATGGAACAATGAATTCTGAATTATACCAGCGAATTCTAAAGGAAAATGTCAGGACATCTGTCCATGAACTGAATCTCAAGAGAAGGTGGGTCATGCAGCAAGACAACGACCCTAAGCACACAAGTCGTTCTACCAAAGAATGGTTAAAGAAGAATACAGTTAATGTTTTGGAATGGCCAAGCCAAAGTCCTGACCTTAATCCAATCGAAATGTTGTGGAAGGACCTGAAGCGAGCAGTTCATGTGAGGAAACCCACCAACATCCCAGAGTTGAAGCTGTTCTGTACGGAGGAATGGGCTAAAATTCATCCAAGCTGGTGTGCAGGACTGATCAACAGTTACCAGAAACGTTTAGTTGCAGTTACTGCTGCACAAGGGGGTCACACCAGATACTGAAAGCAAGGGTTCATATACTTTTGCCACTCACAGATATGTAATATTGGCTCATTTTCCTCAATAAATAAATGACCACATATAATATTTTTGTCTCATTTGTTTAACTGAGTTTTCTTTGTCTACTTTTAGGACTTGTGTGAAAATCTGATGATGTTTTAGGTCATATTTATGCAGAAATATAGAAAATTCTAAAGGGTTCACAAACTTTCAAGCACCACTGTGTGTGTGTGTGTGTGTGTGTCTTTTATATATATATATATATATATATATATATATATATATATATATATATATATATATAAAATTTATTACACACATGCTGGGATATTTTCCAAAATGCGATTATTATAATAATAATAATAATAATAAATGTACATTTATATCATGCCTTTCTCAAACTCAAGGTTGCTTTACATAAGTCAAAGAAAACAAAATTAACGTGCAAGTGTTTAAGGTGGATTTTTCCTGAATAATAATCTCATCTCATTATCTCTAGCCGCTTTATCCTGTTCTACAGGGTCGCAGGCAAGCTGGAGCCTATCCCAGCTGACTACGGGCGAAAGGCGGGGTACACCCTGGACAAGTCGCCAGGTCATCACAGGGCTGACACATAGACAACCATTCACACTCACACCTACGGTCAATTTAGAGTCACCAGTTAACCTAACCTGCATGTCTTTGGGCTGTGGGGGAAACCGGAGCACCCAGAAGAAACCCACGTGAACATGGGGAGAACATGCAAACTCCACACAGAAAGGCCCTCGCCAGCCACGGGGCTCGAACCCAGACCTTCTTACTGTGAGGCGACAGCGCTAACCACTACACCATCGTGCCGCCCTGAATAATAATAATAATAATAATAATAATAATAAGTGGTTTGTTAATTCACATAAATCTTTATTTAACTGACAAAAGTACAAAAAAAGATTTTCAAGACTTCAGCTGCTCAACAGTCTGTGGTCATCATTGTCTGATTCCCCTCTTCATGATGCGCCATAGACCCTCAGTAGGAGACAGATCTGGACTGGCAGCAAGCCAGTCAAGCACATGCACTCAAAGCCATGCTGTTGTAGCCCATGCAGAATGAAGCATGGCATTGTCCTGCTGAAGTAAGCAGGGACTTCCCAGGAAGAGACGTCACCTTGATGGCAACATGCGTTTCTCTAAACTCCCAATATGCACCTCCGCATCAATGGTGCTTTCACACACATGCAACTCACTCATGCCGTGAGCACTGATGCCCCCATACCATCACAGATGCTGGCTTTTGCACCTTTCTCTGATAGCAAACTGGATGGTTGTGTTCACCTTTGGCACAGAGAGCTCGATGTCCGGTTTTCCTGAGAACAAGCTGAAATGTGGACTCATCTAACCACACCACACATTTTCACTGTCATTCAGTCCATCTGAGCTGAGTTTGAGCCCAGAGAATTCAGTAGCATTTCTGCACAGAATTGATGAATGGCTTCCTCCTTGCATAATACAGTTTCAGGTTGCATTTCTGGAACCAGTGGCAGACTGTGTTAAGTGACAACGGTTTTCTGAAGTACTCCTGAGCCTATGTGGATATATTTGTCATATTAGCATGACGGTTTCTCAGGCAGTGCCACCTGAGGAATCAAAGGCCACACACATTCAACGGTAGTTTCTGACCTCGCCTTTTACACACTGAGATGTCTCTGAATTCCCTGAATCTTTTCACAATATTATGTAATGTAGCTTTTGAAAGACCTAAATTCTCTGCTAGCTTGCATTGAGAAATGTTCTTTTTGAATTGACGAACAATTCCCTCATGAATTTTGGCACAAAGAAGTGAGCCATGACCCATCCTTGCTTGCAAAGATTGAGCCTTTGGTGCTGCTCATTTTATACCCAATCATGATCCCTTTACCTGTTACCAATTAACCTGCTTATTATGGAATCTTCCAAAATGGTGTTACTTGAATATCCTATAAACTTTTCAGTCTTATTTTGCCTCTGTCCCAACTTTTGAGTGTGTTCCAGACATCAAATTGCAGTTTTGTTTATATTTACAAAATACAATCAAGTTGGTCAGTAAAACTATTGAAAATATTTTATTTGTACTTTTGTCAGTTAAAGGAGAACTGAAGTCATTTTTAAAATTGCTTTATTTCTTAATTAACATGTTATTCAATTTCGGTTTTAGTAACCTTATATCGTGACACGTATTGGCAACTAATTGCAATTAAATATTATACTTATCGGCCTATTCAGTTTTTAGCCATGTTGAATTTAGTTTGTTTGGTCCACGGCAGGCGTCGCTTATCCACGCGATCTTCACGAGACTTGTGCAAGACTTCGAAACGTGAAGTGTCAGCGCCGCCATTTTGAAAACTGTTTTCCAAATGAAATATTGCACAAAAATGAGTTTAAATGACAATTACTGCCTACTTTTTTCAAACTTTCCTGATTGCTATCAAAACAATCAAAACTTCCGGCTTGATTACATCAGAATTCGAAGGAGGGTGCGCACGTCTTTTGACAACGTTGGCAAATGTTGGTCACTTTGATTTCCACTGTACATTTTACTTCTGTCCTATGATGTCTTGCACAGGTCTCAACGAATCTTGTTTACTGCCATTGCTTTGACATATGGACTGATATATTACACAGCATATTTCAAACACTTTGCTATAGCAGTGACAAAATAGCTATCAAAAACTCATTCCTATATTTAATAAAATGAGATAAAGAGAATTTTGAAAATAAAAAATTGCCTTCAGTTCTCCTTTAAATAAAGGTTCACATGAATTAATGAATCACAGATTTTTGTTTTTGTTGCATTTTGGAAAATATCCCAACTTTTCTGGAAATGGGGTGAGTACTTTTGCAACGATTTTGATATTCCACTCTGTGATGTTGTCTGCCACTGAGAAAACCACATGAAAACTCCATGACGGAGAACTTTATGGATGTAGTGCAAACTTCTAAATGAAAGAAGCCAGATGGCAAGTTTCCAAAGTATGGCTATGTCATAATTGAAATTCTGCTTCTTGCGGCAACTCTTTGTGCTTTTCTGTCTGTGTTATATTTACATGTGTCTGCATCTGAATCTTTTTTGACAGGGTGTAGTTACTGATCCTTGTTTTTAATCCCCAGAAGAGCAGACATAATGTGGATGATGTCGTCAAATATACATATTTGTCCATGTGTGAAGGATAATACAGCATATGTCACCACATTAAATACATTTCATAGAACAGATCTGGAATTATTAACATTGGGTCAAAGTATTTCAAGATTAAATATAGGCAAAATAAAAAAGATTATGAAAATATACCTTTAGTTACTGTAACTTAATTTTAGAGTTGACGTGAACAATACAATTATTGCCCTGCATTTAGTATTTTGTGTAACCTGTCTTTGCCAACATAAAGCCACGAGCCAAGAGACTGAACAATATAGAGCAAGGAATCTGAGACTATTCCTCAATATAGAACCTCTCCAGAGCCTGTAGTGGCATAGGGGTTTAGGTCAGGGGATGGTAAAGGCCATGGTGAAAGTCTGATTCTGTAGATATTTAACCATTTGTGTGTGTGTGTTTTCCTTAAGAGGAAAAACAGCACCACAACATCAGAGACCCACTACCATATTTAAAAGTGGGGTTAGGTATTTTCTATATAACCATTTCTTCCTTGTACATTAAATACACTTTGAGTGCTTGTTGCCAAAAGCTGTACTTTTTCTCATCTGATCATAGAATTGGTTCCAGTTCCTGTAGCATCTAATGAACTCCAGATGCTGATGTTTGTGATTAGATGAAAGAAAAGCCTTTCTTCTGGTGTGCCTTTCAAATAGTTTGTTGCCATGGAGGTGGCATCTAATTGTAGATTTGCAGACTTGGTGATCACTAAATGTTACCATCTTCTGCAAATCTCCAACTGTGATCCTTGGAGATTTTTTTTTGCTACATCCTCCTCACTGTGCATGGGGGTAAAATTGACTTTTTTCATTACAGCTCAGTTTCATTACAGCTCAGTTTCATTATACTACTGCCTTAAATGTGGGCACTGGTATTTTCAATCATGTACTTATTTATCATACCCTTTGTCTGATTTACAAACATCAATGCCCTTTTATCTCATTTCACTCATGCACTCCATAAACTTTGCCATGATGAATATCTATGGGTTATTTGGCTTCTGTTTCACCTCAAGTACTGCATATACCCCAGTGAAACAGGAAATCATGCATACCCACTTACTTGAATAAACTTTGAGGTGAAAAAGTCCATCCATCCATTATCCGTAATCCTGTGCAGGGTTGCAGGCAAGCTGGAACCTACTTTATCCCAGCTGACTATGGGCCAGAGGCGGGGTCCACCTTGGACAAGTCACCAGGTCATCACAGGGCTGACATATAGAGACAAACAACCATTCACACTCACATTCACACCTACGGTCAATTTAGAGCCACCAGTTAACCTAACCTGCATGTCTTTGGACTGTGGGGGAAACTGGAGCACCTGGAAGAAACCCACACAGACATGGGGAGAACATGCAAACTCCACAAGGTGCCCTCATCGGCCACTGGGCTCAAACCCAGAACCTTCTTGCTGCGGCACGGTGGTGTAGTGGTTAGCACGGTCGCCTCACAGCAAGAAGGTTCCGGGTTCGAATCCAGTGGCCGGTGAGGGCCTTTCTGTGTGGAGTTTGCATGTTCTCCCCATGTCTGTGTGGGTTTCCTCCAGGTGCTCCGGTTTCCCCCACAGTCCAAAGACATGCAGTTAGGTTGACGTGGGGCAGCCTTGGGCTGAGGTGCCCTTGAGCAAGGTACCTGACCCCTGACTGTTCCCCGGGCACTCTGGTGTGGCTGCCCACTGCTCTGGGTGTGTGTGCGTGTGTTCACTGCTTCAGATGGGTTAAATGCAGAGGATGAATTTCACTGTGCTTGAAGTGTGCATGTGACAAATAAAGGTTTCTTCTTCTGAGGTAACAGTGCTAAGCTAACCACTACACCACCGTGCTGCCCTAGGTGAAAATGTAAAATATAAATTTCAAGACACTCCTGTTATATTTTACTCATAAGAATTTCTAAAGGTGTCAATAATTGTAACAAACAGTTAAAAATCATTTTAATAATGGTTTTTATGTATTTTATTTAGATTAAATGTATTCAATTAAAGATATGTATGAATTTACAGTAAATTTATCTTATATATTCAGTGTAAGATTAAGTTAATTACCACCAAGACATTTTTTTTCCATAACATATTCTCCCATCTTTAACACGGGTGCCAATAATTCTGGACCAGAATGTATCTTTTGAAAAATGGTGTCCCATTCCTCCAGTAGATTTCTGGTGGGACTTTTTCAAATAGCTTAATAATGTATGTAACTGTACAGTGGTGTAGTGGTTAGCACTGTCGCGTCATAGCAAGAAGGTTCTGGGCCTTTCTGTGTGGAGTTTGCATGTTCTCGCTGTGTCTGTGTGGGTTGCCTCCAGGTGCTCCATTTTCCCCCACAGTACAAAGATATGCAGTTAGGTTAACGTGGGGCAGCCATGGCCTGAAGGTTGGGCTGAAGTGCTCTTGAGCAAGGCACCTAACCCCTAGCTGCTCCCCAGGCACTGTAGCATCACTGCCCACTACTTGGGGTATGCGTGCACCAGGGCTTTACATTAGCACCCGCCCACCCGCCAAATGCGGGTAAAATTCGGCTTTGGCGGGTAATAACTTTAGTCTCACTAGCCACTTTGGCGGGTGGTTTATTCTGTGGTATGACAATATATTTTAATTGTAGTTTTCTCTGAAGGCATCTGATATTGCAATGCAATATTACGCACCTACAACTCCCATGAGCACCTGCATAAACATTCTGACAACATGTTAGAATTGTTTAGAACATTCGTTAACGGTGCAGATAAAATCAATGATACGGTGACCTGCAGTTAATGAACAAAGCAACAAAGTTGCTGACGACTGACAAGCGCACTATGTGGCGGCATATAGCTGGAGTTTCAAACCCTGCTGCTCAGGAAAAAAGGGGCAGAGATGGTCAGGGCCGGAGGCAGCATTTTAAAATCACTGAGGTCCGTGATGTGCAAAGCGCGCGCCAAAACATTTTCACCATATTTAAATGAGAGGGGTGAATTACACATCACACAAGAGATCTCACATCACATTATCTCTAGCCGCTTTATCCTTCTACAGGGTCGCAGGCAAGCTGGAGCCTATCCCAGCTGACTACGGGCGAAAGGCGGGGTACACCCTGGACAAGTCGCCAGGTCATCACAGGGCTGACACATAGACACAGACAACCATTCACACTCACATTCACACCTACGGTCAATTTAGAGTCACCAGTTAACCTAACCTGCATGTCTTTGGACTGTGGGGGAAACCGGAGCACCCGGAGGAAACCCACGCGGACACAGGGAGAACATGCAAACTCCGCACAGAAAGGCCCTCGCCGGCCCCGGGGCTCGAACCCAGGACCTTCTTGCTGTGAGGCGACAGTGCTAACCACTACACCACCGTGCCGCCACACAAGAGATCTATTCCTGAAATTACTTTTAATGGTGTTTGAACTGAATATCGTCAGTTTTGAAAAAAATCATGTATCTGGCAAGAGTAAGAATAATTTAAGCTTGTTTAATGGTTTGATCTGGCCCAAGCAATGAGGACAAAAGATACCCTGGCCATGTAGCCTATGTAACTAAGATACATTAACAATCTGGCATCCGTTATGCCTACACACAAAAAAAAAAAAATTCTGGGAAAAAAAATCAGTATACACCACCATGTTTTAGGCAAAGTTATCCAAGGCAAACATAAATTGAAACTTTCCACTCCATTGCTTTGGCTTATCGAATTATTTATTTTTAAAATCACAAACAAGGCAGGCTACAACTGGGCTGCTTTGAAAATATAAATTTAACAGCTTGATGAAAGTGCGCTGATGGTTCCCATGGAAACCCCGTGTCTCCTGCACTGCGTTCCTCCCCCGAGTCGCACGCTCATTCGCTTTTGTGTTTTTGGTCTCAGAGCCACGCGCATCAAACACACACAGAAGACAGAATCAATGTTTAATATAATTAACAATGCACTTTTTACAGAGACTTTTTAATGTTATTCTTTATTTTTTTATCCAGTTGAATATTTAGCGTACAAATGTATTTTCAGCTCTTAAAAATGACCGAGGTCCAGACCGCGGGGGCCTCAGAGCTGGCTACGGCCATGGAGATGAACAAGACGCTAATAGGAAGATAAGACAGTTCAATGACAAATGGAAGTTCGGGCGAGATTGGCTAGTTCATAGCAAAACCGAAAATTCCCTGTACTGCGAAGACTGTAGGAAGTCTGGCAAAGACAGGCACCAGTAATTTTAAACTCGAAACTATAAAGGACCATGAAAAGTTAAATGCACACATCGGTACTATAACATCAAAACAGGCGAAGACGGCTGGTCACTACAGGACAGCATTGCTTTCAGTCCCTCGCTGTCATGAAGTCGGCTGAGCTGGAGAGGATGGAGCTGCTGTTTAGAAACGTTCACACAATTGGAAAGAAGTTGATCCCACCCCAGCTATCAACTTATGGCCTGCTGGAAGCCACAGGTCACGAAGACCATTTTTCATGGACCATTCAGACTCATCTGATGATGAATGTAATGAGGACATTTAATGTTTCTCTCTACACATGTACACACACACACACACACACACACACACACAATATTAATAGATAATACATAATGTACATCATAATACTACTTGATAATACACATAATACTTGCATATCAAAACATCAAATGTTTTTCAATGATAAATGTTTTGAATTGGACTTTTAATATTAGAATCAGTTCAGTTGTACTGAATGTTATTTTTCATATTATATGATATTTCATATTGCAAGGGGCTTGAATTTGAGTTCAATAAACAGAATACTCTGTGTATATTTTTGTCTGAATTGGTTGCATGCAGGGGCGCAGATAGGATTTTTGAACTGGGGGGACTGAGCTGTCAGCAAATGATTCCATTTTGTGTGTGTGTGTGTGTGTGTGTATATATATATATATATATATATATATATATATATATATATATATACACACACTACCGTTCAAAAGTTTGGGGTCACTTTGAAATGTCCTTATTTTTGAAAGAAAAGCACTGTTCTTTTCAATGAAGATCACTTTAAACTAATCAGAAATCCACTCTATACATTGCTAATATGGTAAATGACTATTCTAGCTGCAAATGTCTGGTTTTTGGTGCAATATCTCCATAGGTGTATAGAGGCCCATTTCCAGCAACTCTCACTCCAGTGTTCTAATGGTACAATGTGTTTGCTCATTGCCTCAGAAGGCTAATGGATGATTAGAAAACCCTTGTACAATCATGTTAGCACAGCTGAAAACAGTTGAGCTCTTTAGAGAAGCTATAAAACTGACCTTCCTTTGAGCAGATTGAGTTTCTGGAGCATCACATTTGTGGGGTCGACTAAATGCTCAAAATGGCCAGAAAAATGTCTTGACTATATTTTCTATTCATTTTACAACTTATGGTGGTAAATAAAAGTGTGACTTTTCATGGAAAACACAAAATTGTCTGGGTGACCCCGAACTTTTGAACGGTAGTGTGTATACATGTTATTTCACCTCCCTCACTGCCATCACCAGGAACTACCTGCAGGCCAGGACAATGATAACATTTTAACATAGCCTATGGAAATCCAAAGTTTACACATTATCATCACGCACAGAAATTGCAAAACTGCAAAACTAGTTTTAAAACCGCTAAGTTCCAACTGTTAACCATAGCGAGAGGCTGGGCTATGTGTGTGTGTGTAAAGTGTAAACCAGTGCATCCTGACTTTCTAACTATGCCTGTGTGTTGCGTGAGCGGCAGTCAGTCAACAACTCTTCGCAAAGTTTCCTTATGAAACAATATGCTTGCTGAAATTATGGCAGGGAATGCCAGATTAAACATTAAAACTGCCTTCTGAGCACTGTATCTACAGGCTACCACCGAAAGAAGGAGGCTACCAGAAAGGCATCTCTACTCTGTACGATTTTACTTTCACTACGACATTACTTTGAACAGACTATCAAAAAATTGCAAGGTGATATGATAAAGTAAGGCACAGTTTACTTACAGTCTTTTTTTTTTTGAAAAAACGATGCAATCGTTTTCTGCCTTTTGGCACCCTTCATCATGCCGTGTTGGGGTCCTGAACTAGGAGGAGCTGTCCCTGATATGCCTGTCAAACTTGTTGTGGGTAACCATAGCAACCAAGCTCGAGCTCGCAATCTGTGCAGTCTGCGCAGTTGCAACTATGTAGACACTGCTGTGCACCTCAATAAACCGAATGGTAATTAGTCTTTTGATTTTTCCGTGAGGTTTGCCTTATGCAAAGAAAGACAGCATAGACGGTTTTTCCTCCCTATAAGTGGGGGGGACCGAACGAGCTGAATTTAAATCTGGGTGGGACGAATCCCACCCATCCCCCCCTCTATCTGCGCCCGTGGTTGCATGTTTTCATATAGGGAGCTACCTTAACAGCACTGAATACTTGAGTGCTACTGTAGAGATACATTATACGCTGCCATTAATAATTAAATCTAGATCTTCCGAACTTTAACATATCATGGTGAAGAAAAAACTGTGATTTCCTGGCAACAAAATTGTGGCTAGTGAAAAGGCTGAATGGCTAGTGACTCGGGAAAACCACAGTGCCGGTGAGCAAAAAAGTTAATGTAAAGCCCTGGCGTGCATGCTCATTGCTCACTTGTATGTGTATGTGTGTGTTCATTGCTTCAGATGGGTCAAATGCAGAGCAGACATTGCACTGTGCTTGAGTGTATGTGTGATAAATAATGGCTTCTTCTTCTTTTCTTCATTTATGTAATCAATATTTAGTCCATTCAGTCCCTAAACACCAAGTAATTACTAAACGCATCTAGAAAATTTTATATTTAACAGATTACAGTTTGAAATAAATGAATGAATAAATCCTTGCAACATTATGCCTGCATGTGGTGGAACCTTCTTGTTGAAGAGGGAACAGGTACTGTACAGCCAGGAGGGTATAGGTAGATACACTATAGGTATACAGGAGGGATTCGAGCTGTCTGATTATTTATAAATGTACATCTTACAAGTGTGAAATTAGTATTATATATCTCCTTACATGTCAGTCAAAAGTTCAAAAGTTAAAGCTTCACTCTGTCCCTAATTATCTGAAACTTCTACAATGTTATCCTGTCCCTTAACACTGCAGGTGATTTGGGGACGTATAATTTAGGAATGACCGCTGCATGACTGAAAAGGTGAGTCATCTTTAATGATGAGCATTTGCTCTCCCAGGTGTGAATTAATGGCTTTATATTTGGCTTGTCTGTGCGAAACTCTAGTGTGAGAAGGCTGGATTGCTTTTTTACCCCCAAACTGATCATCCTGATTTAGAGAAGCAGTTTTCCTCCAGGCTCTTGACATGTGCTACCGGATGTGTTAATGACAGTCATTTATATTGTCATTTGCTTATATGGCTTGCAGAGGCTATATTTGCCTTTGCCAAATTTGGAGCCAGAAAGCAGGGAATTATTCTTATTATTTTAAAATAAAACCACTGCCCAGGTCAGACATGATATAACTGGATGCTCTTTATGTAATGAATCTGTTTCTAAGTGCCCAGTAGATGTGAAATAAGTCGGTTGAACTTATGGGGTTGCAATTATTCTTTCTGTGTATATTTGAGTGAGATAGATGAAAAATTGTGCAGTTACACAAGTGTCTAAGCTACCTTTGAACTGAGGGATTCGTTGCCATGGAAATTGTGAAGTGGTCTTCTGCTATAATGCGTACACCACAAGCATTTTAGGAACAATGGAGTTTCAAGACTTAGTAGGCACAATACCAGCAGAACCTACTCATATTCATGCATCCACCTCAATCTAATTAAGGTCAGTCCTATAATAATATCAGAGGGCAATGCAAATGCAATGGTTAGAGTCATAGTGTGGCCACAAAGAAATGGAAAGGGTGTATTTTACAATAATTTCAGTCAATATTGCTTAGGTTTAGGATTGAAACCCAACAATCCCCCCCTAACAATTCCGAATAGAAAACTGAATAAACTTAGTGTCTTGCAAAAGTATTCATCCCCTTTGGTGTTTGTCCTGTTTTGTTGCATTACAAACTGGAATTAAAATGGATTTTTGGAAGGTTAGCACCATTTGATTTACACAACATACCTACAACTGTCTTCTTTCTTCTTTTAGCTGCTCCTGATTAGGGGTCGCCACAGCGGATCTTTCGTCTCCATTGTTCCCTGTCTTCCGCATCCTTCTCTACCACGCCTGCCACTTTCATGTCCTCTCTCACCACATCCATGTATCTCTTCTTTGGCCTTCCTCGGTTTCGTTTGCCTGGCAGCTCCATCCTCAACATTCTCCTTCCAACATGCTCTGCATCTCTTCTCAGGATGTGCCCATACCATCTCAATCTCATCTCTCTTAGCTTAATTCCCAAGCTCTCCACATGTACTGTTCCTCTGATGTGCTCGTTCCTTATCCTGTCCAACCTTGTCACTCCCATCGCAAACCTTAACATCTGACAAGTGTAAAGGCGAAAATTGTTGTTTTATTGTGACACAAACAATAATTAAGATGAAAAAACAGAAATCTGGAATATGCATAGGTATCTCCCCAAGTCAATACAGTAGAGCCACCTTTTGCTGTAATTACAGCTGCAAATCTCTTGGGGTATGTCTCTATTAGCTTAGCACATCTAGCCACTGGGATTTTTGCCCATTCCTCGAGGCAAAACTGCTCTATCTCCTTCAAGTTAGATGGGTTGTGTTGGGGTACAGCAATCTTCAAGTTATGCCACAGATTCTCAATTGGATTGAGGTCTGGGCTTTGATTAAGCCATTCCAAGACATTTAAATGTTTCCTTTTAAACCACTCCAGTGTAGCTTTAGTAGTATATTTAGGGTCATTTTCCTGCTGGAACGTGAACCTTCATCCCAGTCTCAAACCTCTGGCCAACTCAAACAGGTTTTCCTCCAGAACTGCCCTGTATTTAGTGCCTTCCATCTTTCCTTCAGTCCTGACCAGCTTTTCTGTCCCTGCAGATGAAAAAATATCCCCACAGCATGATGCTGCCACCCCCATGCTTCTCTGTAGGAATGGTGTTCTCAGCATGTTGGATTTGCGCCACACGTGGCATTTCCCATAATGGCCCAAAAGATCAAATTTAGTCTCATTTGACCAGAGAATCTTCTTCCATGTGTTTGGGGAGTCTGCCACATGCTGTTGGGCAAACTCCAAATGTGTTTTCTTAAGTAATGGCTTTTTTTCTGGCCTCTATTCCTAAAAGCCCCACTCTGTGGAGTGTATGACTTAAAGTGGTCCTATGGACAGATGCTCCCATCTCCACTGTGGATCTTTGCTGCTCCTTCAGTGTTCTCTTTGGTGTCTTTGCTGCATCTCTGATTAATGCCCTCCTTGCCTGGTCTGTGAGTTTTGATGGGCAGCCTTCTCTTGTCAGGTTTGTAGTGGTGACATATTCTTTCCATTTGGCTATAATGAATTTAATGGTGCTCTGTGGGATATTCAAAGTGTGGGATATTTTTTATAACTCAACCCTGATCTATACTTCTCCACAACTTTGTCTCTGACCTGTTTGGAGGCTCCTTGGTTCTCATGTTGCTTGCTTAGTAGTGTTGCAGAGTCAGGGTCCTTCCAGAACAGGTTGATTTACAGTGGTGCTTGAAACTTTGTGAACCCTTTAGAATTTTCTATATTTCTGCATAAATATTACATAAAACATTGTCAGATTTTCACACAAGTCCTAAAAGTAGATAAAGAGAACCCAGTTAAACAAATGAGGCAAAAATATTATACTTGGTCATTTATTGAGGAAAATGATCCAATATTACATATCTGTGAGTGGCAAAAGTATGTGAACCTCTAGGATTAGCAGTTAATTTGAAGATGAAATTAGAGTCAGGTGTTTTCAATCAATGGGATGACAATCAGGTGTGAGTGGGCACCCTGTTTTATTTAAAGAGCAGGAATCTATCAAAGTCTGATCTTCACAACACATGTTTGTGGAAGTGTATCATGGCACGAACTAAGGAGATTTTGAGGACCTCAGAAAAAGCGTTGTTGATGCTCATCAGGCTGGAAAAGGTTACAAAACCATCTCTAAAGAGTTTGGACTCCATCAATCCACAGTCAGACAGATTGTGTACAAATGGAGGAAATTCAAGACCATTGTTACCCTCCCTAGGAGTGGTCGACCAACAAAGATCTCTCCAAGAGCAAGGCATGTAATAGTCGGCGAGGTCACAAAGCACCCCAGGGTAACTTCTAAGCAACTGAAGGCCTCTCTCACATTGGCTAATGTTAATGTCCATGAGTCCACCATCAGGAGAACACTGAACAACAATGGTGTGCATGGCAGGGTTGCAAGGAGAAAGCCACTGCTCTCCAAAAACCTTGCTGCTCATCTGCAGTTTGCTAAAGATCATGTGGACAAGCCAGAAGGGTATTGGAAAAATGTTTTGTGGATGGATGAGACCAAAATAGAACTTTTTGGTTTAAATGAGAAGCATTATGTTTGGAGAAAGGAAACCACTGCATTCCAGCATAAGAACCTTATCCCATCTGTGAAACATGGTGGTGGTAGTATCATGGTTTGGGCCTGTTTTGCTGCATCTGGACCAGGACGGCTTGCCATCATTGATGGAACAATGAATTCTAAATTATACCAGCGAATTCTAAAGGAAAATGTCAGGACATCTGTCCATGAACTGAATCTCAAGAGAAGGTGGGCCTTTCAGCAAGACAACGACCCAAAGCACACAAGTCGTTCTAACAAAGAATGGTTAAAGAAGAATAATGTTAATGTTTTGGAATGGCCAAATCAAAGTCCTGACCTTAATCCAATCGAAATGTTGTGGAAGGACCTGAAGTGAGCAGTTCATGTGAGGAAACCCACCAACATCCCAGAGTTGAAGCTGTTCTGTATGGAGGAATGGGCTAAAATTCCTCCAAGCCGGTGTGCAGGACTGATCAACAATTACCGCAAACGTTTAGTTGCTGTTATTGCTGCACAAGGGGGTCACACCAGATACTGAAGGCAAAGGTTCACATACTTTTGCCACTCACAGATATGTAATATTGGATCATTTTCCTCAATAAATAAATGACCACGTATAATATTTTTGTCTCATTTGTTTAACTGGGTTCTCTTTATCTACTTTTAGGATTTGTGTGAAAATCTGATGATGTTTTAGGTCATATTATGCAGAAATATAGAAAATTCTAAAGGGTTCACAAACTTTCAAGCACCACTGTATACAGACTTCATGTGACAGATCATGTGACACTTTGATTGCACACAGGTGGATCTTAATCAACTAATTATGTGACTTATGAAGTGAATTGGTTGGACCAGGTCTTATTTAGGGGTTTCATACGAAATGGGGTGAATACCTATGCACACTTCAGATTTCTGTTTTTTTTTTTCCATTTTAATTATTGTTTGTGCCACAATAAAACAATTTGCACCTTTAACGTGGCAGGCATGTTGTGTAAATCAAATGGTGCTAAGCCTCTAAAAATCCATTTTAATTCCAGCTTGTAATGCAACAAAACAAGACAAACACAAAGGGAGATGAATACGTTTGCAAGACACTGTATATAACCTAATAAACCAATAATGATTTTCTTGAATCAAGCAAATGATAGAAAGAACACTATTCAATGTCAAGTTGGCTTTCATTCATCTATAACTTATCACAAAATAATATACCAAGCAATATATTCAGTAGGATAATGTAAATACTCTTCTGTGTATTTCCATTCTGAAATGGCTGACAGTAGATTTAAATCCCCTCTTTACTAAGCTTATTCACTGACAGATTGGTCTTATCATGATCATAGTAGGAGACAATTAGCCCAGCTGTCCCACCATGTCACTGGAGAAAACTTTCCTGGCCATGTGCAGATTTTTCCATGATGTATACTGGCATTGTGTCTGTATGCGTCTGTACACAAGATCATCAGTGGAGGTAGGTCAGGATGGCTTTTAGGATGGCTAAGCTCAAATCACAATCAGCTCTGCTAAAACATGTTAACTGTCAATGCTGATCCCTGAATAAACACCAATAGAAAGGGAGAACAACACAAAAGGCAAGTCTGGATAATAATGCCTGTGTTTGGGGAGACATCAGACAGGGCTGTGATATGCAATCAAACGTCAAGTATAAAAAGAAAGCATGAGGTCATCCATATTTCTTGGCTTTTGTTCGCTTTTTCCACCCATGCTGCTCTGAAACTAATAACTTTCTAATTACCCCTCACTCTGAGCCATGAACTTGAAAACCTGTCACTTATCTCGCAATGTTAAACTCCTGGACCCGTCCCCAACCTCCTCTAACTTATGACATCATTATGATGTCAGAATTACTGATGACAAGACCAACAATATGGTATGATCACACCATGGTGCTGAAGAGAGGTCATATGGCAAGATTTATGGCAATTTAACCCTTTTGAGGGCGGGATGATGGTGTAGTGGTTAGCACTGTCGTCTCAAAGCTAGAAGGTCCTGGGTTCGAGCCCAGCGTCCGACGAGGGCCTTTCTGTGCGGAGTTTGCATGTTCTCCCCGTGTCTGTGTGGGTTTCCTCCGGGTGTTCTGGTTTCCCCCACAGTCCAAAGACATGCAGGTTAGGTTAACTGGTGGCTCTAAATTGACTGTAGGTGTGAAGGTGAGTGTGAATGGTTGTTTGTCTCTATGTGTCAGCCCTGTGATGACCTGGCGACTTGTCCAGGGTGTACCCCGCCTCTCGCCCATAGTCAGCTGGGATAGGCTCCAGCTTGCCTGTGACCCTGCACAGGATAAGCAGCTACAGATAATGGATGGATGGATGGATGGATGAATTAACCCTTTTGTCACCATTTTCCTACAGTCAGGTGACCTTATATTTTCATACAAGTGTATACTGTGTACACATTTAAAAATACATTTAAGGCTGCAGTGTTGAATTTGATTCCCTTTTAATTAGCACTGGTATCATTTCACAGTGGTAGTCTTGTGTTTAAATTAAGTCCAAGATGGAAGTGGCAATGTTTGTCAAAATTTAATTTGCATGGAGCCAGTCTGACCTATTCTACGCTCGTGGTGAGCCTAAAGGCAGAGGAACTCATTTGATTAACTGATTGTCTTTACAAGGAGAAAGTGTTTTGCATAAATGCATTATTTATATTGGATACATGATAAATTACTCATTTTGTACAAGTGAGAACAGAAAATGTGACATGCCAAGCAAAATGGTACAGTATTTCAGACATCAGCATAAGAATTATTTTGTTGTTAAATTTATCAGCCCCATTTATGTGCTTATATAACACTATATTTCTTTTTTGCCTCTGCAATATTGCTGTTTATCTCGGTGCTATTTAGGTTCCAAATGGAGCAGCTGCACAACCATAACTTTAAAGTACTCGTTCTATAGACTTCATAAATGTTGCAGTATACAGCAGTTTAGAGATGTAACTGTAAATTAGAAATTTAAATTAGGACGAAATAAAAGCATAGTAAGATGCGAGTCGACTTTTTTATCATTGACCCTATTGACAAATCTTGTCTTACTGCTCCTCAGAAGGCAATATGCATAGAACTGTTGGTTGAAGTTATCTTATTTAGTATAAGGTCAGTAGAAATCAGTATTCAGGTGAGAGTGTGTTTGGTATTATCAAAGATATATATATATATATATATATATATATATATATATATATATATATACCCAGCATGTCTCTTGTGGGTTGTCAACAGTGCAGCGTCCTAGCCAATAGGTATGATCTAGAATCTGACAATTCTGCAATAGCAGACTCAGGCTCAAGCTAAATTCTGGTCAGAGCAGGATGTTTCAGAAGAAAAGGATGTAGAAATTGTTCTGTTATCAGTAGGTTTGTTGCATAAGGCCCCTTAAGCATGTCTCGCTTCTTGTAAATCTACTGCATGGAAATAATAACAGTTCTGAAATAATGGCAGTAACAACAACTTAAAAGTACCCCCTAGACAACTTACTCTGTCCTAAATATCTAAAATTAGGTACCACTAATAAAGAGCAACTATAGAAACTTAGCACTCTAGCTTTCCACACAATCCCTTTTCCATAAAGTAACAAAACAACAACAAAAAGAGAATGCGTCACTCAACCCTCTCTTCTAAAATGACAGAGGAAGTAGGCGTAGCATGAGTACTGACAAACCACAATGGCTATACACTCACCGGTCACTTTATTAGGAACACCCAGACTCCTGCTGTTTTATGCAGTTCTCTAATCAGCCGATCCCTTGACAGCAGCACAGTGCATAAAATCATGCAGATACAAATCAAGAGCTTCAGTTAGTGTTCACTTCAAACATCAGAATGGGAAAAATTCTCATCTCATCTCATTATCTCTAGCCGCTTTATCCTTCTACAGGGTCGCAGGCAAGCTGGAGCCTATCCCAGCTGACTACGGGCGAAAGGCGGGGTACACCCTGGACAAGTCGCCAGGTCATCACAGGGCTGACACATAGACACAGACAACCATTCACACTCACATTCACACCTACGGTCAATTTAGAGTCACCAGTTAACCTAACCTGCATGTCTTTGGACTGTGGGGGAAACCGGAGCACCCGGAGGAAACCCACGCGGACACGGGGAGAACATGCAAACTCCACACAGAAAGGCCCTCGCCGGCCCCGGGGCTCGAACCCAGGACCTTCTTGCTGTGAGGCGACAGCGCTAACCACTACACCACCGTGCCGCCCATGGGAAAAATTGTGATCTCAAATTGTGACTTTCACTGTGGCATGGGTGTTGGTGCCAGATGAACTGGTTTGAGTATTTCAGAAACTGCTGATCTCCTGGGGTTTTCACACACAACAGTCTCTAGAGTTTACACAGAATGGTGCGAAAAACAAAAAAACATTGCGTGAGCGCCAGTTCTGTGGCTGGAAACATATTATTGATGAGAGGTCAGAGGAAAATGGCCAGATTGGATCAAACTGCCAGGAAGGATATATTAACTCATATAATCACTCTTAACAACCATGGTGAGCAGAAAAGCATGTTCTGCAACAGCAGAAGACCACATTGGGTTCCACTCCTCACTCCTGCCAGCCAAGTACAGGAATCTTAGAATCGAGAACAGGTTCCTATTAAAGTGGCCAGTGAGTGTAAAACAACAAGTTCTACAAGTTGTATGACAATTATGGAGAGAAAGTAGTCCATTAAAATAAAGAGATTACTATGACAGGCTTTCCACTACATTTTGGAACATGGCTGTGGGCATTTCTGCCCATTCAGCCTGAAGAATGGTTAAAGGGCATATTCTGGACCAATTTTTTTTTTTTTTTTTTATTAAAGTATGTCCTTTTACACACTCATCCAGAAGGGTAATTTTGCACAAGGCCATCTGTCTACAGCAGAAAAAAAAAAAATAACAAAACGCGTCTGGAAAAATCCCAAGGGAGTCTGGAGCCAGAATCGTGACGTTATCTGCGGAAGCGCCAGCAGGCTGCGCGAGCTTGCGTGGTTTCAGTGCACAGCCTGTGTAGACCAAGCATTCCCATTTCTCTCTCATTGTCCGGTCTTTTGGGAAACGATGAGTACTGATCCCATCAAGATTGGTGTTGTTATACCCTCCTACGGTACATCTGTTAACCATTTTAATAATTACGTGATAACGTTGAAGAAATTTGCAGAAAACCACCAGGTCATTTTCTCATAAACAAACCAGCACTAACGTAGGATTCAGAGGGAGGCGTCCCGCAGATGACATCACGAAAATCAATGTTTCCCAGGAAATCTAGAGGCGGACCAATTCGCCTCAAATGGCTTGATTTCAACTAAATTTTTCTGGTATTGCGCAAGGTAAAAAAATTGTAGAGAATGCAGAATGTTACAGATATCTGACCAAAGTTTAATATAAAATAGGAGAATTACATTGATCTTGCTCCTGAATTTACCCGTGATATGCCCTTTAAGAGGGTTTTCTTAGATCTTCATTATTTTAGACCTGGTATAATTCTCTGCCTGATGGAAAGAATGTTTCTGGACCAACGATTTGTGTTAAAACCAGAGTCCTAAAACAGGCATTTATGAGCTCAGGTCACAGATAAGGGGTAAAACCTATAGCAATGAACAGACAGGATGGTATGTGTTGTAAAAGATGGTATGTGCATATGTGTATGTCTGTTTGAGGCTTCAAAGGCCCATGGTAACATCCTTATCTTGGTTACAACTTTGGGGAGAAGGCTAGAAGGGTGAAGGCTGTGAGGGAGAAGCCTGGAAGTTGAAAGAGTGTGAGCACTGAACAAGCGCTCATAGGGGCAACACCTGGGTATGAACCTGAAGTTTCAATACTACTTTCTTCTCTCCTCCAGTTTTGTGTCTGCTTGTATCTTTATTCAAGGGGAAAATAGAAAATTGACTTCACAATCCAACAAGCCACAAGAGCATTTGTGAGGTCAGGCACTGATATTAGGTGAGGAGGCCTGGCACAATGTTGGCAATCCAGTTCATCCCAAAAGTGTTCAGTGGGGTTCAGATCAGGGCCCTCTGAAGGCCACTAGAGTTCTTCCACACCATCCTTGGTATACTACGTCCTTCTTGACCTCTTGGCTATAATTTAGGCAAATTGACATGGACACTGTGTGAAGTGGAGTGAGGCAATCAGTCAATACATCTCAGTACGTCCCACATGTTTGGATAAGGGTAATGACTTAATTTGAAAATCACTTAAACAAATTAGGGTATTCGGGGTACTGGGACCATGCCATATCACCCTCGGGGAAAAGCAATACTACAAATGTTTGACCTGGTCTCTGATCAAAAATGACTCATTCTTCTGCCACTGCCAAATAGTGGTCTGTTATTGAACATGGTCTGTTAAGGGCAGCTTGAGCAAAGGTGGTCAAAGATGAAGAAGAGCTGGGACAGCAGTAATTTTTCAGGGAACCCTATTTGACCCGACGTCTCCAACCTACCACCCACCCAGCACTGATGGACAGGATTCCAAGCAGACTATTCAGCAATGAACCAACTTGCATGATCTGTGACCTGAAGGAAGCAAAGCTGAACCTAGGTCCATCAAAAAAAAAAAAAAAAAACAAGTACGGGTGTATCCCAGTAATTGTTGTTTCAAAGAGGTTTGAAATGTCCAGGCCCTGTGTTGACTTTTCAAAACATACAGTATCAAGTCAGTATTGATTGAGTGGTTTGGTACCTTGTACCATGGAGCTGTGCAAAGTTTACTGGCAGTTGCTTCCATTACAATGAGCCAAATAACTCATAATGTTCCCAGTCCTGAGTGGACATAATCAATTTACTGAAATTGCATTTGGACTCCACAGATCCAATGACACCTTCATCTTACACACATCTTGCAGGATAGTCTATACTTCTGCCTACATACACACACCAGCTACTTTATTAGGTACACTCATACACCTGCTGTTTGATGCAGTTATCTAATCAGCCAATCCTTTGACAGCAGCACAAGGCATAAACTTATGCAGACACAAATCAAGAGCTTCAGTTAATGTTCACTTCAAACATCAGACTGAGAAAAATTGTGATCTCTCTGACTATCACTGTGGCATGGGTGTTGGTGCCAGATGGACTGGTTCGAGTATTTAAGAAACTGCTGATCTCCTGGGATTTTCACACACAGCAGTCTTGAGAGTTTACACAAAATGGTGTGGAAAAAAACAGTGAGTGAGTTCTGTGGGTGGAAACACCTTGTTGATAAGAGAGGTCCGAGAAAAATGGCCAGATTGGTTTGAGCTGCCAGGAAGAACACAGCAACTTATAACAACTCTTTCCAACCATGGTGAGCAGAAAAGCATCTCAGCATGCAACAGCAGAAGACCACATTGGGATCCACTCCTGCCAGCCAAGAACAGGAATCTTAGAATCAAGAACAAGTTCCTATTAAAATGGCCGATGAGTGTAAACAATGTGTCAGTTTGTAGCCATTTGTGGTAGGAGCATTGGGGCCTTAAAAGGGTATTTCAGAAGATCCATGAGGTAAGACTAGTGTTTAAAGCCAAGTCACTGTGTTATGCCAGGGGTCTCCAACCTGAGCTATGTTCTACAGTGGTGCTTGAAAGTTTGTGAACCCTTTAGAATTTTCTATATTTCTGCATAAATATGACCTAAAACATCATCAGGTTTTCACACAAGTCCTAAAAGTAGATAAAGAGAACCCAGTTAAACAAATGAGACAAAAATATTAGATTTGGTCATTTATTTATTGAGGAAAATGATCCAATATTACATATCTGTGAGTGGCAAAAGTATGTGAACCTCTAGGATTAGCAGTTAATTTGAAGGTGAAATTAGAGTCAGGTGTTTTCAATCAATGGGATGACTATCAGGTGTGAGTGGGCACCCTGTTTTATTTAAAGAACAGGGCTCTATCAAAGTCTGATCTTCACAACACATGTTTGTGGAAGTGTATTGTGGCACAAACAAAGGAGATTTCTGAGGACCTCAGAAAAAGCATTGTTGATGCTCATCAGGCTGGAAAAGGTTACAAAACCATCTCTAAAGAGTTTGGACTCCACCAATCTACAGGTCAGACAGATTGTGTACAAATGGAGGAAATTCAAGACCATTGTTACCCTCCCCAGGAGTGGTCGACCAACAAAGATCACTCTAAGAGCAAGGCATGTAATAGTCAGCGAGGTCACAAAGGACCCCCGGATAACTTCTAAGCAACTGAAGGCCTCTCTCACATAATAATAATAATAATAATAATAATAATAAGTTAAATTTATATAGCACCTTTCACAAACCCAAGGATGCTTTACACAGGAGTTACACAGAAAAAAAAAATTGGCTAATGTTAATGTTCATGAGTTCATGTTCATCATGAGAACACTGAAGAACAATGGTGCGCATGGCAAGGTTGCAAGGAGACAGCCACTGCTCTCCAAAAAGAACATTGCTGAACAACAAAGGAGATTTCTGAGGACCTCAGAAAAAGCATTGTTGATGCTCATCAGGCTGGAAAAGATTACAAAACCATCTCTAAAGAGTTTGGACTCCACCAATCCACAGTCAGACAGATTGTGTACAAATGGAGGAAATTCAAGACCATTGTTACCCTCTCCAGGAGTGGTCGACCAACAAAGATCACTCCAAGAGCAAGGCGTGTAATAGTCGGTGAGGTCACAAAGGACCCCAGGGTAACTTTTAAGCAACTGAAAGCCTCTCTCACACTGGCTAATGTTAATGTTCATGAGTCTACCATCAGGAGAACACTGAACAACAATGGTGTGCATGGCAGGGTTGCAAGGAGAAAGCCACTGCTCTCCAAAAAGAACATTGCTGCTCATCTGCAGTTTGCTAAAGATCATGTGGACAAGCCAGAATGCTATTGGAAAAATGTTTTGTGGACAGAAGAGACCAAAATAGAACTTTTTGGTTTAAATGAGAAGCGTTATGTTTGGAGAAAGGAAAACACTGTATTCCAGCATAAGAACCTTATTCCATCTGTGAAACATGGTGGTGGTAGTATCATGGTTTGGGCCTGTTGTGCTGCATCTGGGCCAGGATAGCTTGCCTTCACTGATGGAACAATGAATTTTGAATTATACCAGCGAATTCTAAAGGAAAATGTCAGGACATCTGTCCATGAACTGAATCTCAAGAGAAAGTGGGCCATGCAGCAAGACAGCGACCCTAAGCACACAAGTCATTCTACCAAAGAATGGTTAAAAAAGAATAAAGTTAATGTTTTGGAATGGCCAAGTCAAAGTCCTGACCTTAATCCAATCGAAATGTTGTGGAAGGACCTGAAGCGAGCAGTTCATGTGAGGAAACCCACCAACATCCCAGAGTTGAAGCTGTTCTGTATGGAGGAATGGGCTAAAATTCCTCCAAGCTGGTGTGCAGGACTGATCAACAGTTACCAGAAACGTTTAGTTGCAGTTATTGCTGCACAAGGGGGTCACACCAGATACTGAAAGCAAAGGTTCACATACTTTTGCTACTCACAGATATGTAATATTGGATCATTTTCCTCAATAAATAAATGACCACGTATAATATTTTTGTCTCATTTGTTTAACTGGGTTCTCTTTATCTACTTTTAGGACTTGTGTGAAAATCTGATGATGTTTTAGGTCATATTTATGCAGAAATATAGACAATTCTAAAGGGTTCACAAACTTTCAAGCACCATTGTGTGTGTGTGTGTGTGTATATATATATATATATATATATATATATATATATATATATATATATATATATATATATATATATATATATAAACCCCATTTCTCAATAATGTTACCACTCCAAGACAGAACTGGTATGAGATTGGGAGCACAAAGGTCAGTCTGAGTACTCGGAGTTTTTCTCACTCTGTCGCCAGTAGATGAGTAGAGTTTTCTCACTCTTTTGTAGATACAGGAGAGTAGAGTAACACTCTGTGTGGATGGCATCCCAACAGCTATCGCTCCTGTTTTAAAGGACAGTGTTATTCACTGTGCCAATAATGCTTAGTTTGCCCATTGTCTGCCCAGTGTCCTTTTTTTTCGTGAAAATTTGTGTTTCCTGAGGATATCTGCATACCTGTCCTTGACCAATATGGTCCCAAATCCTCAATACAGTCATTTGTTTTTAATCGACACAAATTATGTCTGCATACAGGACACTTTTTCCATGGAATAAAAACATGTATTCTATTTCCTTCTCATGGGTTTATTGATAGCATGCAATATTGTTATCTTATGGCTTATCCTACATGTATTACACCACTCTACTCAATAGAGAATGAGCATGCAATATTGTTACAATAGTGCACGTTGTCAAAACAACACGACTTGTCATCGATTCGCTCAATATCATGCTAGCTGAATGGAATATATCTGACAGACCACTCAAAGCCAGCCAATATTATTTAATTATTGTACCTACAGGACACTTTTTCAATGGAATAAAAACATGTACAGTATTCTATTCCCTTCTCATGGTTTTTATTCATTTGGCTGGATAGCATGCAATATTGTTAGCATATCGCTTAACCTATGTGTATTACGTCAGTCTCCCCAACAGAGAACGAGCGGTGAATATGGTTTATGATATTGCATGGTTGTCAAGACAACATGATGTCACACTTCGGAGACATAAAACTACCACGCTAGCAAACAACTGTGACAATTTGTAAACAAACTTGGCTGCCAGGTTTGCTTCATTAAATACAGAAGATTTTGAGAGAATTTTGAAAGAGAAAGATGCGTTGAACACCCGAAAATAATCCATCTATCCATTATCTGTAGCCGCTTATCCTGTGCAGGGTCGCGGGCAAGCTGGAGCCTATCCCAGCTGACTATGGGCGCGAGGCAGGGTACACCCTGGACAAGTCGCCAGATCATCGCAGGGCTGACACAGAGACACAAACAACCATTCACACTCACATTCACACTTACGGTCAATTTAGAGCCATCATTTAGCCTAACCTGCATTTCTTTGGACTGTGGGGGAAACCAGAGCACCCGGAGGAAACCCGCACAGACACGGGGAGAACATGCAACTTCCACAAAGAAAGGCCCTCGTCGGCCTCTGGGCTCGAATCCGGAACCTTCTTGCTGTGATGCAACAGTGCTAACCACTACACCACCATGCTGCACCTGAAAGGAATGTGTATATATATATATATATATATATATATATATATATATATATATATATATATATATATATATATTATAATAATAATAGCTTTCTTTCGTGGTATCTCAGATATACCACCGTCTTCAACTTGTTCAGTATCTTGCTAGGTGAATGGAATTGAGGTTTTTCACCCACGTGACCAAGTCATGTGAGGCTGCCATTTTGGACGTCACGGCTCGAATCAGTTTGAATGCGAGGAAGGCGACAAACGAAAAACATAAAAGAAAAAGGAGCGAGATGCAGAAAACACCTTCACTATCCAGCGACGTAGGGCATTTACAGGGCGAGCAGAGGGAGAGGTATTTGCAAAAATTGAGGTTAGCAGGCTTAGAGAACGACGTTTACCTGCTTCCACCAGGATTGTTCACTGACGTACGGAAGTACACGAAGCCCTCGTCTTTACCTGACTTCGGCCCACATGATCTATGTCGTTAAAAACCCATCGCCATACACAGGTATTGATCTGAAAGCGTATAAGAGTTTGGATGCCTACAAATATTTTGTGTCAGGCTGGGTAACATGCCTACATCAGTGGGTCGTCCCTGGAGCCGGTGGTTGCCATCTTATTACAGCTAAGGTTTGTTCACATTTTCATTTACTTTCGGTCCTCAGGATAAACAAAATGTTATTAAATGTCATTGAAATAACTTCTTAGTCTGTTGAGACATGGCCCGTTATAAATTTGCTGTTACCAGGCAATGACCAAGAACTGTATTATTAGGGTTGGTGTCTGTGTTGTAGCAGTGTACTAGCAGCTAGCTGTTAGCACTAGCTAATGTCAACAACATAGCTAGTATGTTACTGTAGCAATGTTTACGTTCAGTCATTTGGATGACTGTTAAAACCTTTCAGTCTCAAGTTTTTCCTTTACTGTATTTACTAGTTTACTGTAATTATGATCCGGCAGCTATTTACACCGGATCCAGTGTAAATAGCTGCCGGAGCGCGCTCCGGCTTGCTCCCCCTCAAATTAAGCAGCGCTCTCCGGGAGCAAGCCGGAGCACGCTGCTTAATTTGAGGGGGAGCAAGCCGGAGCGCGCTGCTTAATTTGAGGGGGAGCAAGCCGGAGCGCGCTCCAGCAGCTATTTACACTGGATCCGGTGTCTGTAACACGTTTTTTTTTCAAGCTGGTTCTCCCTCTCTGTCTGCAGCGTTAGTATGTAGCTTGACCTTCAAAATGGCTGACACCGGGGCGTCACGTGACCCTGTGACCTCAGGTGAAAAACCTCAATATATCTGATATACCACTCAACGCCAGCCAATATTATTAAATATGCCAATGTAGACTAAATCATTTACAACAGCTATAATTCTACTTTATGCATTTATTTGTGCATGGAGTTTAATCAAAAGACAGGATTTTAGAGAGAACTATGACTAGTTTAGCTGTGTACCACCCATGGGAAATTAACAGCATGGTTGCTAACCAGCCTGAGTTACCAAGCAAAATTGGTAATTACCACAAGTCTACCTATGCCACGAGTAATGCTATCAGAAAATGAAAAAAAAAAAAACTTTTCAGACAGCTCAACTCCTTTCAGATAGGGTCAACAAAGTCCACAGCAGTATTACAAAAAACAAAAGTCAATACAGAAAATAACAAATGCCCTCAACGGATATCCTGATTTAACTGAATGACGATGGGGGTAGCACGGTGGTATAGCACTGTTGCCTCACAGCAAGAAGGTCCTGGGTTCGAGCCCAGCGGCCGGCGAAGGCCTTTCCGTGCGGAGTTTGCGTGTTCTCCTCGTGTCTGCATGGGTTTCCTCTGGGTGCTCCGGTTTCCCCCACAGTCCAAAGACATGCAGGTTAGGTTAACTGGTGGCTCTAAATTGACCGTAAGTGTGAATGTGAGTGTGAATGGTTGTTTGTGTCTATGTGTCAGCCCTGTGATGACCTGGCGACTTGTCCAGGGTGTACCCCGCCTCTCGCCCATAGTCAGCTGGGATAGGCTCCAGTTTGCCTGCGACCCTGTAGAAACAGGATAAGTGGCTACAGATAATGGATGGATGGGGCGGCACGGTGGTGTAGTGGTTAGCACTGTCGCCTCACAGCAAGTTTCAATACTACTTTCTTCTCTCCTCCAGTTTTGTGTCTGCTTGTATCTTTATTCAAGGGGAAAATAGAAAATTGACTTCACAATCCAACAAGCCACAAGAGCATTTGTGAGGTCAGGCACTGATATTAGGTGAGGAGGCCTGGCACAATGTTGGCAATCCAGTTCATCCCAAAAGTGTTCAGTGGGGTTCAGATCAGGGCCCTCTGAAGGCCACTAGAGTTCTTCCACACCATCCTTGGTATACTACGTCCTTCTTGACCTCTTGGCTATAATTTAGGCAAATTGACATGGACACTGTGTGAAGTGGAGTGAGGCAATCAGTCAATACATCTCAGTACGTCCCACATGTTTGGATAAGGGTAATGACTTAATTTGAAAATCACTTAAACAAATTAGGGTATTCGGGGTACTGGGACCATGCCATATCACCCTCGGGGAAAAGCAATACTACAAATGTTTGACCTGGTCTCTGATCAAAAATGACTCATTCTTCTGCCACTGCCAAATAGTGGTCTGTTATTGAACATGGTCTGTTAAGGGCAGCTTGAGCAAAGGTGGTCAAAGATGAAGAAGAGCTGGGACAGCAGTAATTTTTCAGGGAACCCTATTTGACCCGACGTCTCCAACCTACCACCCACCCAGCACTGATGGACAGGATTCCAAGCAGACTATTCAGCAATGAACCAACTTGCATGATCTGTGACCTGAAGGAAGCAAAGCTGAACCTAGGTCCATCAAAAAAAAAAAAAAAAACAAGTACGGGTGTATCCCAGTAATTGTTGTTTCAAAGAGGTTTGAAATGTCCAGGCCCTGTGTTGACTTTTCAAAACATACAGTATCAAGTCAGTATTGATTGAGTGGTTTGGTACCTTGTACCATGGAGCTGTGCAAAGTTTACTGGCAGTTGCTTCCATTACAATGAGCCAAATAACTCATAATGTTCCCAGTCCTGAGTGGACATAATCAATTTACTGAAATTGCATTTGGACTCCACAGATCCAATGACACCTTCATCTTACACACATCTTGCAGGATAGTCTATACTTCTGCCTACATACACACACCAGCTACTTTATTAGGTACACTCATACACCTGCTGTTTGATGCAGTTATCTAATCAGCCAATCCTTTGACAGCAGCACAAGGCATAAACTTATGCAGACACAAATCAAGAGCTTCAGTTAATGTTCACTTCAAACATCAGACTGAGAAAAATTGTGATCTCTCTGACTATCACTGTGGCATGGGTGTTGGTGCCAGATGGACTGGTTCGAGTATTTAAGAAACTGCTGATCTCCTGGGATTTTCACACACAGCAGTCTTGAGAGTTTACACAAAATGGTGTGGAAAAAAACAGTGAGTGAGTTCTGTGGGTGGAAACACCTTGTTGATAAGAGAGGTCCGAGAAAAATGGCCAGATTGGTTTGAGCTGCCAGGAAGAACACAGCAACTTATAACAACTCTTTCCAACCATGGTGAGCAGAAAAGCATCTCAGCATGCAACAGCAGAAGACCACATTGGGATCCACTCCTGCCAGCCAAGAACAGGAATCTTAGAATCAAGAACAAGTTCCTATTAAAATGGCCGATGAGTGTAAACAATGTGTCAGTTTGTAGCCATTTGTGGTAGGAGCATTGGGGCCTTAAAAGGGTATTTCAGAAGATCCATGAGGTAAGACTAGTGTTTAAAGCCAAGTCACTGTGTTATGCCAGGGGTCTCCAACCTGAGCTATGTTCTACAGTGGTGCTTGAAAGTTTGTGAACCCTTTAGAATTTTCTATATTTCTGCATAAATATGACCTAAAACATCATCAGGTTTTCACACAAGTCCTAAAAGTAGATAAAGAGAACCCAGTTAAACAAATGAGACAAAAATATTAGATTTGGTCATTTATTTATTGAGGAAAATGATCCAATATTACATATCTGTGAGTGGCAAAAGTATGTGAACCTCTAGGATTAGCAGTTAATTTGAAGGTGAAATTAGAGTCAGGTGTTTTCAATCAATGGGATGACTATCAGGTGTGAGTGGGCACCCTGTTTTATTTAAAGAACAGGGCTCTATCAAAGTCTGATCTTCACAACACATGTTTGTGGAAGTGTATTGTGGCACAAACAAAGGAGATTTCTGAGGACCTCAGAAAAAGCATTGTTGATGCTCATCAGGCTGGAAAAGGTTACAAAACCATCTCTAAAGAGTTTGGACTCCACCAATCTACAGGTCAGACAGATTGTGTACAAATGGAGGAAATTCAAGACCATTGTTACCCTCCCCAGGAGTGGTCGACCAACAAAGATCACTCTAAGAGCAAGGCATGTAATAGTCAGCGAGGTCACAAAGGACCCCCGGATAACTTCTAAGCAACTGAAGGCCTCTCTCACATAATAATAATAATAATAATAATAATAAGTTAAATTTATATAGCACCTTTCACAAACCCAAGGACGCTTTACACAGGAGTTACACAGAAAAAAAAAATTGGCTAATGTTAATGTTCATGAGTTCATGTTCATCATGAGAACACTGAAGAACAATGGTGCGCATGGCAAGGTTGCAAGGAGACAGCCACTGCTCTCCAAAAAGAACATTGCTGAACAACAAAGGAGATTTCTGAGGACCTCAGAAAAAGCATTGTTGATGCTCATCAGGCTGGAAAAGATTACAAAACCATCTCTAAAGAGTTTGGACTCCACCAATCCACAGTCAGACAGATTGTGTACAAATGGAGGAAATTCAAGACCATTGTTACCCTCTCCAGGAGTGGTCGACCAACAAAGATCACTCCAAGAGCAAGGCGTGTAATAGTCGGTGAGGTCACAAAGGACCCCAGGGTAACTTTTAAGCAACTGAAAGCCTCTCTCACACTGGCTAATGTTAATGTTCATGAGTCTACCATCAGGAGAACACTGAACAACAATGGTGTGCATGGCAGGGTTGCAAGGAGAAAGCCACTGCTCTCCAAAAAGAACATTGCTGCTCATCTGCAGTTTGCTAAAGATCATGTGGACAAGCCAGAATGCTATTGGAAAAATGTTTTGTGGACAGAAGAGACCAAAATAGAACTTTTTGGTTTAAATGAGAAGCGTTATGTTTGGAGAAAGGAAAACACTGTATTCCAGCATAAGAACCTTATTCCATCTGTGAAACATGGTGGTGGTAGTATCATGGTTTGGGCCTGTTGTGCTGCATCTGGGCCAGGATAGCTTGCCTTCACTGATGGAACAATGAATTTTGAATTATACCAGCGAATTCTAAAGGAAAATGTCAGGACATCTGTCCATGAACTGAATCTCAAGAGAAAGTGGGCCATGCAGCAAGACAGCGACCCTAAGCACACAAGTCATTCTACCAAAGAATGGTTAAAAAAGAATAAAGTTAATGTTTTGGAATGGCCAAGTCAAAGTCCTGACCTTAATCCAATCGAAATGTTGTGGAAGGACCTGAAGCGAGCAGTTCATGTGAGGAAACCCACCAACATCCCAGAGTTGAAGCTGTTCTGTATGGAGGAATGGGCTAAAATTCCTCCAAGCTGGTGTGCAGGACTGATCAACAGTTACCAGAAACGTTTAGTTGCAGTTATTGCTGCACAAGGGGGTCACACCAGATACTGAAAGCAAAGGTTCACATACTTTTGCTACTCACAGATATGTAATATTGGATCATTTTCCTCAATAAATAAATGACCACGTATAATATTTTTGTCTCATTTGTTTAACTGGGTTCTCTTTATCTACTTTTAGGACTTGTGTGAAAATCTGATGATGTTTTAGGTCATATTTATGCAGAAATATAGACAATTCTAAAGGGTTCACAAACTTTCAAGCACCATTGTGTGTGTGTGTGTGTGTGTATATATATATATATATATATATATATATATATATATATATATATATATAAACCCCATTTCTCAATAATGTTACCACTCCAAGACAGAACTGGTATGAGATTGGGAGCACAAAGGTCAGTCTGAGTACTCGGAGTTTTTCTCACTCTGTCGCCAGTAGATGAGTAGAGTTTTCTCACTCTTTTGTAGATACAGGAGAGTAGAGTAACACTCTGTGTGGATGGCATCCCAACAGCTATCGCTCCTGTTTTAAAGGACAGTGTTATTCACTGTGCCAATAATGCTTAGTTTGCCCATTGTCTGCCCAGTGTCCTTTTTTTTCGTGAAAATTTGTGTTTCCTGAGGATATCTGCATACCTGTCCTTGACCAATATGGTCCCAAATCCTCAATACAGTCATTTGTTTTTAATCGACACAAATTATGTCTGCATACAGGACACTTTTTCCATGGAATAAAAACATGTATTCTATTTCCTTCTCATGGGTTTATTGATAGCATGCAATATTGTTATCTT